>NW_020555892.1:0-21705 GCF_003254395.2 Apis mellifera
TTTGCGATAAATTGCTATTGTAAAATACTAATTTAAATAATCATTTCATTCCGAATTAATTTTTTTTTAGATTTATTTAATTTTTATTTTTTATTTTTTTTTCTTATTATTTTCATAATTTATTTAACATTAATTATTAATTATAATTCATTTTGATCAATTATTTATATTTTATATTTTTCGAATTCATTCATATTAATTATTAATTTTAATGTTTCCTTTGAAAATTTTCTAAAGATAAATTTTTGAAAAAATCAATATGAAGCTAAGAACTATACAGCTATACAGTATCTGCGGTCCAAATCCAGAAAATTGTGTTAATTTTTCTTTGGATATTTTGGTCGTCTAGACTGGATTGTAGGTATCACTTTATTACACTTCTAACGGAGGTATCGTGAGATCGTCGTTAGATCATCGCGAGATCATCGTGGGATGCGTGCGTCTAAGTTTTAAGTTAAGATTATAAGATACATAGATTTATTGCGAGTGCAATATTTTGTATAAAAAATACATTCTTTAACTTTGAACAAAATATTAAATTTTCTATATTTCTTAATTTATCGATTTTATATAGCTAGTTAGTATTTATATCTTTTTATTAATTATTCTCCAAATGTAAGTCGAGTCACTGTCCATCATAAAATCATTTATGCTCCTACATTATGTAATATAAATATGCATAATATAAATATGCCTTGCATAATATAAAAGTAGCCGTTTTTATTTTATAATTTTGCAATTAAAATTTTAATTATAGAAATATTTTACGAGTAATTATCGAAAAAATTAATATATATGTGTATTCTAAATATTTAAAATATTCAATTTTTCAACAATATTTATTGATAATTCTTGAAAATTTTAGTTTCGAAAAAAAAACTATTTCATGTTAATTAAATTTATCAATTCCAAAACACTATACTAGCATCACATAATTCAAAATTTGAGTGGCATCGCATTCGACTGTATCTTGTGTATAATCTGGAAAATTCGATTTTTGTGCTTTCTCTCGCATAATCGGTGACGTAAGCGGTAATGTTGTATTTTGAGCTTGTGAATATTTGCTTAAAACACCTTGGATCGAAAGACTTGATCGCATTCCATCCAAACATTTACCTCATCCTCGTACTGGAAGAAGAGGACACTTCCATTGTCCATGTCCAAGATAATTTTCTTCGGTTTCATGCCGAAATCATGAATCTTCTTTCATTTCAAAACTTTGTTCTTATCGAAAACATAATCTTATCAACTGTTGTTTAAATAGATGAAAATTAGGCAAATATTCCCATCTGAATGTTTGGGAAGATAGAGGACGTCTCTCTTGGTGTAACTCACACAGACGATTTGGGATAAAACGATATGCCAGAAATTATATCACACAGGAGGATGGCTTTCGAAACTATCGAGTACATAGATGATTATACTTTTCAGTCTTGAATACGTATTTTAAACGAGATGTGAAGTATATCAGATCGATCAGTTCCATGATTCTTATTGTTTGTGAGAGAGAGAGAGAAAAATAATTAATTAAGTTATTTCTATGTGAAGAATTCTAGAGAGCACAGAAGGATAATTTTAGAGAATATTGTGTATATAATTTTCAATGGCTTAAAATTTTTTTAATAAATTTGTGAAACATATATAATTGTATTTGTAAAATGTTCTAATTTAAAATGTAGAAGTATAAATAAAACTTTATAATTAAATTTTTTTTAAATATAAATTTTTTAAATGCTTGGTTTGACAAAATAAAAATATTAAGGAGCACTAAGAAATGATTCTAAAGAAATCTATAATAGTGTCAATATAATAGTACAATAGCCAATAAATTTTTCAATACATTTATATTGCGATATTAATTATGTTATAATAAAATATTCCAGTTTGAAATAAACAAGTATTATTTTCCTAATAAAATTTTTCTTAAAAATAATTTCAATTAAAAATATAACTTAGATTTGTGAATCATGAAACATTTTTTTCATCAATTTATTATTTCAATTTTATCGTTTAGAAATAAAAATTAAATTTAAAAATTTTCGATAAAATATATTCTAGGGAATGCTAAGAAATGATTTGAGGAAACAGAATCTAGATTTTTAGAACTATATTTATATGAAAGTCAAATAATTTTCAACAAATTTGTATAATTTAAATTAATGTTACAATTCTAATATTTGAAAAAGAGAAAAAAAATTCAAGCAATTTTAGATACTTGTAATATTCGTATTTCATATCGTAATATTAAAATATTTCATGTTAGCTCTACGTTGTGTTATATAATGTTTTAAGAATGTGCATAACCGCATAACTAATTAAGCAGTAATCTTAATTGAATACCTTGAGAATCATGATTGAGCAAATGCATAGGGTCCATTAGTTTATTTAAAATTATTGAAAGGATATCCACGATCGTGACAATTTCGATCTTATTAATATCACGATCTATATTTCACATATTAGGGTAATCATTAATTTATTTTCATTTTTAAAAATCTAAAGTTGTATATTATTTTATCAATCAAATTTTATCAATCAAAATTATTTTATCAAATTTAGTATAATAATGTTACAATATGCAGACAATAATTCAATTTCGTTTGATTGACAAAGATAAAAATATCTCGTACATATAGATGAAAGCATAAAAAGAACAAATTCTCATAGAACTATTATTTTATTTTATTTTAGCTATTATTTTATAATCATGCTCAACTTTTGATATGTTATTTTCAATTCCAATAATTATTAATAAAGTTAAAAATTAAAACCAATAAACTAATAATATCTCATATCTTTGTTATTATATTCTTAGTTTTTACTTAAAAAAAATAGACTTTAAAAAATGATGTCTAATTCTGCGAAAATGAAATTTTAAATAATTGAATTTCAATTATCATATCATTATATATAATCAAACATAACAAATAACGATAAACAACGCTATAAATCATGTCAAAATTCACTCTACCACAATTTTTTTTATTATTTAAAAAAATAATGTTTAATTTCATAAGATTTAAACAGAAAAGAAAAATAAATAATTAATATTAAAATCATGTTACAAATTGCTATGAACACACTAATAATTAACATATAATAAACATGCTTACAAGATGTATTACATCAATACTATATCATTTCAGTAAAAGAAGATAATCATAATTTCAATCATATAAAACAGAAATAATAGTAAATTATTCTATTCTTAATAATTGAATTTTTTTCTGTAATGTATCAATAGGAACACTTAGATTAGTTGTTAGATTAGTTTCTCGTAAATTGAAACAGAAAATGAAAGAAGAATTTCATCAATATACTAAATAATGATAAATTATTATAAAGTTATAATCAATAATTTTTTAGTTATAATCAATAATTTTCTGTAATAGAAAACCACTAATACAAAAATGACTCTTTTTCTTTTCACTCTACTTTCACTTTCTGCATCTAAAAACCTATTTTATGCATTATATAAAAATTTTTTTTATTTTTGATGATCTTGATTTCACAAAAGATAGTAAGATCTTATCTTTCTTGTGCTTATATCAAGGAATTTTGCATTGGACTCTTGTGTACAGGTTCATCTAATTATTCCAATATATCGAGTATTCTAAAGAACGTTCTGAGGATTCAAATAAAAACCACGTTTTGCAAAATCATATAGATCTTTTCTTTCTGATCTTTTCCTCCATCAGCAATGATAAAGGATCAGACTGGTTTCGTAATTTTGCACTTCCTGAAAAAGCTTTGCCAATGTTGCTGAAATATTTATTTTGAACTTATGTTAAAAATTGAATTTGCTCGAAATTAATCAGATTTAATGAACATATTGAGCCAACGATAACGAATATTAATTGATACAAAAATTAACCTATAATTTATCTTTATATTTATACATTTTTAAATTTTTAATTAGAATAGTAATATTCTAATTAAATTTATAGTATAAATTTTTTCCATTATAATGCAATCTTTTGCTTCTTTTTTATTATTAATTCAACAGCAATGCTATAAATATTAGTATTAATTTCGTTTACATTAATAGACATTCGATATAAAAATCTTTCGTAATTATAAAATTCTAATTTAACTTTTTAATCAATTTCTTGAATTTAAATGTTATTATTATTTAAAAATTAATAAAAACTAAAAATGTCAATATCAATTTTACTTTTAATTCATTTATTAATAAATTTTTCATTAAAAGAAAAAAGAGAAAAGTTCTTTCAATTTATAAAATTTTAACCTAACTTTTTTAACTTAAATTTTTAAATTTAAGTTAGAAAGTATTGGTGATTTCAAATTTTTTGCTTTGATAGAATATGTTAGCTCCAACCCATTCTTGAATTTATGTAGGGTATGTAGTAATAAAATTCATTTATTACAAAGCTCACTGTTAATAAGTTATTGTAAGATCAAAAGCAAAATTCGTATAATGAAGATTCACATTTATCACTCAATTAACAATGTCCGAGATTACAAGTTCAAAAAAATTTTAAAAATTAAAAGGTTCCTAAAAATTTGACAGTTCAAAAATTCTGAAGATTAAAAAGTTTCAAAAAATTTTCTCAAAATACTCATACCTGTTCTAAAGTCTCTTTCATGCTTATCTCGCGAAATCGTGAATCTTTAATGGGATACACAAATGATCAATAACATTATGGATCAGCTCTGATTGAGCGATACTCCCAATCTAAGAAAAATTGTTAGAATGAGACTGAGAAACTACGTCACCAAGAGAATCCGCTGTTTCTCAGAAAACTGAAGAGTGTTTGCAATAATTCTTCTCAAGGATGATGCCGATTATCATTAAGTCTGAATGTATAGCTAAAAAATATCGTCTCAAGTCCCAAGAATACGTTGACATTCCAACCACCAAATTGTTTCTAATAAATATATCAAATATATCAAAGTTAATTTTGGATTTTCTAAATTTTTTTCTTAAAAATGGCATTATACTCGCAATCATCAACCTTCGATCATCTATTCAATGTCTGAACAAATATACTTATAGACAATATTTATAACATTTATATATAATAATATAGAATAAATATTTTGTTAAAAATTTATATTTATTAAAGAAAAAAATAAAGATTTTAATTTTTAATATTTTTTATTTTTTTTTTGAAGGGAAAAGGGGAGAACAAATTTTCAGAAATCTGAAGAAAATAAGATTTTCTGAGATCTTTCGATTCTCATTTATTCAATTTTTATATAATTCATTATTCAATTTTTGATTAAACAATCATCATATATCATAGCATCGAAAATACGATTGATACTATTAATTTTTAGAAAAGTTTTTAGAAAATTTATACAAATTTTTTAGAAAATTTATTATTGATTGGGCGGATTCTATTGATTTATACGGATTTCAATAATTTTTGATATGATTCTTTTCGATTCTCGATTTATAATTAAATTAAATTTATTATTAAATAATTAATTAAATATAATATAATTAAATTAAATATTAAATTCAATTTCGCTTCACTTAGCTTTTATGCAATTCTTTTTGTTAAAATATATCATTATAGTATAATCTGGAATATTTTTTAATATATTTTTTGTTGAATAAAAATAATTGTAATGAATGGATTTTAAAGGAAGGTAAATATTTATAGAAAATTTATAGATGATTTAATAATTGCTATTTATAGATTTTAGTAAAATTTTACCAAAATATTACAAATCTTTAATAATTTTTTTACTCTTAAATGTGATACAGAAAACTAATATTTAATGAATTGCATGATTACTTTCTTAAAAAGAAGATATTACAATTTTTATAAAAAAATTTTTTTCTTCTTAATTAAAATGTTTTATCTAATATTTCTTTATTTTTCAAAATATTATCGCAAGAATCTAGAAAAATCTTAAAAAGAACATCATAAAAGAAAAATTGAAATATAAGTTTTTATGTTTTTAAACGCTAGATATGACATGATTTATTATCTAACAAAGAATGATAGTAGATATATCTAATTAACTTTGATTTTTATAAAATTCTATTTAATTCTCATTTAATTCTAATGATGATATTCTCCCCTATACGCATTTCCACAATCGATTTCTCTTATTTTTTTTTCCCAATATTTTAGTTTTGCATTTGTTTTCAATCCGTCATGGATAAATTGATACACGCAATATATCCGGTCTAACAACGTACCACGGTGTATCACGTTCAACGAATATCATCGATATCATTGTTTTCTCGTATATATGAAATACTGATGATCGCAAAAATATTCATCATAAAAAGAAAGGAAAGAGAAAAATTATAAATAATTCGGCATAATAATAAATCATTCTTAATCGATTCTTAAACAAAAAGATTGAAACATCATTGATTATTTTTTACAAAGAAATACAAAGAAATCTAAACCCGATATACGGTATTATATATTTCCTTTGAAATAATATGTAATATTAAGATTACGATTACATGTATGCTGCTTGTAGCCAGATACATTAAATACTTTCAGAATTAAAGAGAATTAATATAACATAATATATTTCTCATTTTATTTATCCAATTCTATTGTCAAATTAATGCATAAGAAGAACAAAAAATTAATATAAACAATTTGATAGAAATAAAAATTAATTTAAAAAATTTATTTTAATAATGAAATTGGATTGATATTTTAATTATTAATGGAATCAAAATGACGCTAAGAAAATTAGAATTAAAAATTATTTTCATTATCCCCAACCTATTTTATTTTCCATGAAATTGATGTATTTTAAGAAAATGTTATTTAAATTTTTTTAGATCATTTTTATGTGAACATATTCCGATTGATATTAAATTAAAATAAAAGCTATGTTAAATTTATTGGCCTAATTAATTATCCATTTTATAAATTACAAGTATTGTTAATAATAACAAAAAAGAATTTCGATGTTATCTTAATTTTCAATAATATGACAAAAATCATATATATAATTAATATCGATATATTTTATTTTTTCGTATAATTATAATTATAATTTTGATTCGTCAAAATACAAAAATTATTATTTCTTTGGATACGATTAAAAAAAAAGAAAAAAATAATTTAATGATTAAAATTTCCTTGCTGAAAAAATAATTGAAAAAATTTGACATAAAAAACTTTTTTTAACAATTTGTTATATTATTAAAATATAAATTTAAATTAGAAAAAAAAATAAGCAACGAAATAATAAAATTTATATTTTTAATATTCATATTATTATATATATATAAAATTTTAATAAAAAATATTGTATAATTTTAGAAAAATAACAAACAACAAAATTAACTTAAGAAACGATCGTTTAAATCTATAATATATCTAAAATATTAAAATATACTGCTATTTATATTATATATATATATTGCTATTGCTCGAATAAACAGAATTAAATTATTTCTAAATCATGATCTGTTTTATGTAAAATATAAATCTTTTGTAACAGTAAATTTTAATTTAATTACAATGTCATTTCATAATAGAATTAATAAAATTTATTAAATATCCTATATAATTTTCTACAACTATGATCATATTAAAAGGATCTTCTAATGATATTTGATTTTATTATATTTTAATGTGCTGAGTATGAATAAGCAAATGTTTTTTTCAGAATCCATAATTTTCAAAAGAATCAATTTTAAAAAATTGCAATTTGTTTATTTTTGAAAGTATTTTGTATTTTTATAGTAATAATTATTCAGTTTCTTTCTAAGCAAAAAAATGATTTTGTGAATTTTTTTCGAACAAAACAATATAAATAGATAGTTATCGTATTTTTATAAGCATTTTTATTGCATAATTATAAATATTAGGATTAAATAATGATTAAAAGAATTTCGAAAATATACTTATTTTTCTAATATTTTTCAATTTGTTTTATATGCTTCTATATCACAAACAAATTAATTGTAATTGTATATAATTGTTCGATTTCTTTTTCGTTTTTTTCGGTAGAATTATTAATTCTTCGCTATTTATATCTAAATACGCTCATTTAATTATTTTATAATTCAACGCCAATCATTTGCATATCGATTATTAAGTTTCAAGATTCATTGGAATGTATCCTTGACTTGAAATTTTCCTTTTTATTTTTTTATGATAATTATCGTTATCATCCTTTTTTTTGATATTTATTTCTATTTGATCAATCAATTCGTTATTTTTTTCAAACTTATCAAGAAACGATTTAGAAAACAAAGTATGAATTATATTAGATATTAGATATTAGATATACTTGTCATTATATTAGATATAATTTGAATTCTCAATCTAAAGAAAATTGCAAATGAATTTGATAGAAATAAAAAATATGAATTTAATTTGATATAGTAAGATAGGAATTCGATTTAACTTGAACTAATAAATAAAGATAGAGAAGCAATAGGAAACACATTAAAAGAAATATTAAAAATAAACAAACTGCAAAAATTTTTAAACTTTCTTCAAAATTTCCTTACTTTATATTTTTATAATTCAAAATCAATATATTTAATATTATATAATATCAAATTTAAAAAATTTTATATTTTTACATTTTTAAACGGAAAAAGCATGATTTTATTTTTATATATAATTAAACAAATTAAAAGAAAAATAATAATCTCATAATTTATAAAAGAAATTCATTAATAATAACAAATATAAAATTCTCTATTAATCTATTATCGAAAAAATGATTCCAAATAGTTTTTGGAAATGAAATATGTATATATATATATATATATATATATATATATTAGAATTTTACTTTGTTCCGACAACAATGTATTTATTCGTTATTTAAAAAAAATCACAGATAATCACGGAATAGGTTTTGAATCATTTTAAGAAATCTTTGTCGTATAAAGAAAATGATTTGCTTTCATATCATGACGCATCGGTCAAAATATTTAATAAATTATTGTTTTTATTTTATTGGCACTGCTGTTTTATAAGAAGTTTTTTCGAAAAAATATTCTATGTAGCATTAAGTTTTATCTAACATCAAGAAACTTTGAGGTTATTCGTGATATCCTTCACATTAAAATATAAATCAATAAATATCACTAGATGCTTTCAGAATCTGTTGATGCGATTGCTATTTGCAACATATGGTATATGGTAACGAGCCATGATATATCTAATACATAAAATCATTTAGATTTATGCACCGAGAGTATGACATATTCCACGAGATATTACTATAAGACAAATTCTTCGAGTATTTATAGAATTTTATTTCTCTGAAAAGAAAAATTTTAATTTTTGAAGATATTTTTACATCTAATTTATCATGATTTTTAAACTAAATATGTGTCCTATATTTTGGAAAATATTGATTATTATTATTATTATATAATATTTAATTATTATTATTATTATTATATCTCAAATCAACAATAAAATATTGTAATGTTCGAATTAAAGGAATAAATATATCTTGTAATTAATCTTATGATAACTAAGTTACTTTTGCATTAAAAACTTATTTAAAATCGAAATGTTATGTCTTTATTATAATTGATCTATTCAATAAATCATTTTTTCTAATCTAAATTCTAAATTCCCTGATAGAAATTTTATTGTTAAATATTATAATTAAAATTAATCCAATTAATAATCAATAATCTATGAAAAAAAATTTCAAAATTTTGAAAGAACGGGATTGTTCAAGAATAAATCTCAACTTCTATTTTATTTTATTTTATTATTTCTAATTTTAAATTAATAATAAGAAATAATAATTACTTTTTATAAATAATACATCTTATATTGAGAAATAAACATTCTTTTTTTATCTATAATTTATTCCGCATAATGTATAGGTGTTTACAGACATCGTTTCATTTCAATTTTGGACTTGTTCGTATTTGTTACGTACTATACATGTTTTATCTGTAATAACCTAGGTAAATAAAACTAAGAAATAAAATCAAATTGCAAATTAATTATTATTTTTAATTTCTTAAAAATTCAATAAATGCAATTATATCAAAAATACGTTATTTAAAACTTGTAATATAATTCTAATTTTCAAGAATATTATTTATAAATTATTTCGATTTTTTTTTAAATTATTATTCGTATTACTAAATCGTATTACTTATAAATTATTTTTCAAAATTTGTTTTAGAATATTCCAAAATATTCAATACGAGCTCTAGAATAAATATATTTCAAATATTGAAAAATTATTGTTTTTGATTGTAAATTAAGAATCTATAAAACAAAACGATGTATTAAAATTGATTTATAAATATATATTGAACTATGAATATATTGATATATTTTATATTGATATATTGATATAACTATATATTGATTTTGTCTTTAATCATTTCTACAATAATTTTTCAGAAAATTTTTAATTTTATATCATCTATGGAACCACTTATACTTATATCTTTATTTTATCGAATTCAATTTAGGTAGCAATAGATGATGAAATATATGATCAATTTTATTGTTAATATTTCTAGAAACAATTACATTTGGTATATCTTTCGCAAACATATGCACATGCAAGTATATTCCGTGCAATTATTGAATGATTTAACAAATTTCAAATAAAAAGTAACACAATTTAACACCAAACAGCGTAATATTGAAATATTATTAAATATAAATTATTCCAGTTCATGATAACATAACGTAAAATATGTTTCGATCCCTTCCTGAAGATATATATATATATATAATAAAATTAATTTATTACAAGTAGTGTTTTAAAACGATCAAGAGTTTATATGTTAGTAAAGGTTTACATTTATCACTGAATTCACAAGATTCTATTTAGAATTCTATTTAGAATTCTCTATAGAGAATTACGAAGTTCAAGAGTTCGAAAGATTGAGATGTATATATATATATATACAATATATACAATTTCTTTTTCTATTTTTTTTTTCTAATAAGGCTGCTATAGAAAGATTGTTTTGATCTATCATTTAAGTATCATAGATAAAATCGTAATTAAGATAAAAACATTTTAAATTTTAATATAAAACAAATATGTCATATTTGTTTTATAATTAATCTTTTAATGATAAATTAGTTTTATTGTTTCACTATTATTATATATGTGTAATATAATATTATATTAATATTATACATATGTATAATATATATATATATATATATATATATAATACATAATTACATATGTATATTATATTTTTATTATATATTATTTATGTTTGCATAGAAAAAGAATTACGACTATTCGAATTGATTATTGTCAGTTATTCAAATTACTAATTCAAACATAGGATGAGTAATTTAAATTAATGTATTTTATAATGTTTAAGCTCCAGAATACCATATACTATATCAGGTATTACACCATACCATATCAGGCTCATCATATAATATTTAAAATTTTTTTTTTAATGAATATTTTTTTATATAATATTTGAAAATTATTTGATTTCTAGTTATTTTACGATATGTTCACAAATTTGCTAAATACTAGAAAGTATCTTGAAAACCGATTATTTGAAAATTTGCTTATTTGAATGGATTTCTTTCCCAGTTAATCCGAATAAATAATCGATATTTTATTGTAATTTTCGAGGTGGGAATAAATCATTATTTGATATTTAATGTCATGATATCATCAAATAAATATCGAGTAAATATTAGACTTAATATTTATGCAAATTTTATATATCAAAATATATATAAAATATAAACAAAATTTATTAAAAATAATATATTATATCAATAGAATACAATATAATATAACAATATAATATAGAATAATATTTATATAATATTTATCACTACTTGTAACTTTTCCATTATAATATGTAATAATAATATTTTTTATGTTTCAACTATCAATTAATATCTTTTGTTTAATTTTAAATAGATGAATTTATATATTGAAAATTTGTTCTCAACATCACAAGCTTTAATTTTGAATAAATATTCAATATTTGAATAATTAATTATTATTAAAAATATTATTAAGTATTATTTAAATATAAATATATAATATTAATATATAATAATATATATAAATATATAATAATATATAATATATAATAAATATATAATAAATATAAATATATAATATTATTTAAATAAAAATATATAATATATATTACAAAAATATAATACATATAATATATTTATACTTTATAATAAAGTATATTTAGATAATTTAGACATATTTAGATTATATTTATAATAACGTATTATTTATATAATATTTTGAATTTTAAATTATTATTATATTATATTATTTATGTCTTACAATCTAAATTAATATATATATATTTATATTTATTACACAGTTTTTTATTGCAAATATATACAAGTATCATTTTCAAATATTTCCAAATTTAGATTTCATAATTTTTATGATTGTATACTTCTCGCTTAATTTCGCTATTGATGAAACTAACTTTTAAATTCACTTGAATTAGAATTTCATTTTACTACCAACAATCTCATGCAACTGAATATTGATATTAATATGATAATATTATATTAAAAAATAATATGATTTTGTGTGATATCAATTTCGTGTATGTAAATATATTTTTTTAAAATTTATATATTTAAAATAATTTTTATAAATGAATATGTGCGTGTGTTATGATTCACAATGATATTATGCGAAAATATGATAATCCAATAAAATTTTCTAAATAAAGTAGATATTAAAAATTATTTAATTGTATTAAAAAATGCGTATTATGTAAAAAATAAAAAATATATTTTTAGAATTCTAATCATAATGTAAATTCATGTCTTAATCTTATTGATTTATTTACATATTTTATCTATCAAAATATATATTGTATAATATATACATATTTACATAAACATCCGCAGTCAAGTAATATTCTTTATAAACAAAATTTAATAAAATAATTTATTCAATAATATAAATAATAGTTATTTATAGATCATTATTATTTATATTACATAGATTAGATTGAAGATAGAATTAATAGAATTAGATCAAATGACAGATGATCTTGTGATGCGATTGCCACAGAGTTTTTGAAATTTGTCATTTCGAAGATTTATTTCAAATACTCAATACTTTTTATCAAATACTTAAAAAAATATCTGGATTATAGTAAAAATATTTATTTGTTGATAATTTTTTTACATTTAAAATAATGTCTATTATATTTAAAAAATTGTTAATTATATTCTAAGATGTTTAAATAAGATGTTTAAGAATTTTATATTTTTTAAGTATTATTAATTTTCTTTGTTCTCAGAATATAAAATTCCGAAAAAGATAAAATATTAGAGAAAAATATTAAAATATTAATAATTAAATAGATTCTTTTTCATGCAATAAATTCTAAAAAAAAAAATGATTTTTCATGAATAAATTTTAAATAAATTTAAGTAATTGAAGCTAAAAATTTGAATTAAAGTTAAAATCATGGTTTGATTTGTAACTATGAAGATTATAAATTGCTAAATGTGTATAATTCCAAACATATAAGCGTGAAAATAGACAAAGAGAAAGCAAATTTATTTTGACTGTTTCACAATTTCATATATTTTACATTGCATTTATAATCTTAAATTTATTTCATTGTTTCTTAGTGTGATCATAATTTTCCCTATTTTCTTTTTTTCTATCTTCTATTTAACGAAATTAAAACTTTTTCTAATGAACAATTGCACGTGATCGTGAACAGACTGCGTCTTTTTATTTCGTTTATACAAACAGTTGCGAGAATTCAAGCCAATCATTTTTTTTTTTTTATTTAGTTTTCTTTTAATCAACGGCTTGGAATTTCGATAACGATCAATCCATATACAACTACTGATCAATTCACTACTGAAGTTCATTGTTTTCTCTTGGCAACGAAACTTAGCAACAATCACTTATATATCACTACAAAATCTTTATTTTTGTTTTTTTAAACATGGATTCTATCATATTTTTCCTGTACACAGATATCTTGCACAGCTGATCGTGATGTCTTGGTCTCTTGTTGCAGCCCAATTGTTTATGTTTCGCAATCGAGCAGCTCCTGAAAATTATTTAATTCACTTATAACTTGAAGAACTAATGTCCCATAAGTTTTTTTTCTTTTTTTTTTATACGCAATGAATATATGATATTTGTTGTTTAATTTATTTTGTTATATATGAACCGTTCTGCTCTAATACCTTCTTTTATCTTTCAAGAAGCTTCGTTATTCCTTTTTCTAAAATTGTTGGGGTTTATTTGTAAAATATTCCTCGAGCTGCGTTTTTATTTCGCTTACAGATTAGAATCGTTTATCATAGAAAGAATTTTTTTAATAACAAGAACAAGTAATAATCAGATAAAGCAAAATCTGGGGAGTACAGAAAATGCAATAGAATGTCAAACTGTAACAGCTTTTCTCTTATAGTCAATGCAACATGCAGTTTTTCTGTACTGGTCTCGTCGGTTCAACAATTGCTGATTGCAATACTTTTCAAAATTGATTGGACCTTGAGAAAGGAGCTCATAATAGATTACATCTTTCCCACCAAATGGATAAAAAAACTTTCTTCGGGTGAAATCCAGGCTTCGCGTGATAGTTAAAAGTCTATTGTCCTTAAATCAAATATGTTTTCGATGCATATTTTAAAACAAAATCCAGGTTTCGTTTCTAGTGACAAGCTTCTTTAAAAAAGAATCTCTTTCATGTCGCAAGAAAAGAAAATCGTATATAAAGACACGGTTCATCAGTTTCTGTCAATAGTTATGGAATCCAAACTTTATATCGATTGACATATTCCTTCTTAATCAGGTGATTATTTACCGTTTTCCTGAAAATATTAGTGGCGTCCACTATTTCTTGCACATTATATTGCAGATTTTCAGTGAGTATGGCCTTGATAAAATTTCATCTTTCAAGTAAAAATTGTCAGCTCTACATTTTTTAAACCAATTGTGAATAGTCGTAATAGCTATAGCACCATTTCCGTAAATAGTACAAATCTCATCTACAGTATCATTTGTACTACCATCTTTTTTTAAAGCAATATAAAGTATAAAACAAGCCGTAAATGCTTCCTTTGGCTATTCATATTGAATGGTAGAAAAAAGTTTTAAAAGAGATTTTCACCATCATTTTTTCACGAAAAAATTTTAAAAGAGCTTCGGAATGAAACCGATGCTATAAACAGCTAATAGATAAGCCTGCATGTTCATATAAAAATAAAATAAAAATAAATAACCAGTTAAAATTCCTAACATCCATAGCATGATGCGAAAAAAACTTATGGGACATCCCTAATATATTAAAAATAAAAATTTATAATTAATATTTTTAATAGTATTTAATTAGTATTTCTTATAAAAAATTTATATAAGTTTTTTCATTTTTTTTCTATTCTCATGTGATATGTTGATCTAATATTTAATTTAATGAAAAAAAGTTTTTTCATTTGAGACCTTTTTTCAAATAAATGAAATTCAAACAGTTATCAAGTACAAGCGAAATTAATTATTTCTAATTACATGTAAATTAATCATTGATGGAAAAACATTCAACATGTAAAAATAAACAAAAAATATAAAATAAATTTTTCTCATTTTCAAAAATTAGTTTTCAAGAAAATTGAATTTAAAAATTTGTTAGTATGATTATAAATTTTCAAGAAAAAGAAGATTTAACTTATTCATTCGTATTATATCGGAATTTTATTTATATTTGAAAAATTTTCGAATTAATTTGCTCAAATTTATATTCTACATTATTAAAATTATAAAAAAACCATATGAAAAAGAAAAAAGAAGAATTATAAAAAAATAAATTAATTATAATATGTAATATCGCCACAGTGTATCAATTCATTCAGCTTTGGAAGCCAAACTACAACCCAAAATATTGGAATCCAAAATACATGAAAATTAGTTTATAACATGAGTGCGATAAAGTTATTTTTGAATGAAAATTTTTAGAAGTTTTTTAACAATAAAGATACTTCAAGATTTCCGTTTCTATATTCTATATTAATTTGTAGGCAAATTGTTACGAGGATTTCGAAATTTCGCAAATTTTATTTTGGATATTATCCCATTCCTTTCATTAAAAATATTCGACACCTTGAAAAGGATCTCGAAAATAATTTTGATTGGTTTTCTAAAAAAAATGAAGATTATCAATCAGAAATGCTACGAGATGAACGGAGGAAATGAGCAACGCAAAATAAAACAAATTCAATTATCGCGAAAACAAAATCCAATAGTACCATTCGCAAAAGAACTCACTTCAATATTAACAGTACGTATTTTTTATTAATGGACAGTTATCATTTTAATAATTATCATTTCAAGATTCAACATCACTATGTTGAAATTGAATCATTCGAAGTGTCACGACATACATATAATCTGAATTTTATATTCTTTTCGACAGAATATGAAAATTTTACATTTTCGATTTAATTCTTCATGTAAAATCATTGCTTTCACGATTGTATTGCCATCCGTAGGATGATAATTTTTATAATTTCTATTAGACAATCTGTAATAAAATACTTTTTTATTTTTTGATATTTATATACTATACATTAAAACATTTATAAAGTATTTCAGTTGATTCATTTATATTTAAACATAGAAATCAAAATTATACCAGTGATTCATATTTTTTCATTATTCATTAATATTTATAAATTGAAATATAACATAAATTGAAAATTATATCAAATAATATTTAATTTGAAATGAAATAAATTTTACTTAAAATCTTTTTAATAATACATTGCGAAACAATTAAATAAAAACTTTTTAGCTAATAGTTCGGAAGATAATTATAACTAAGAAGAAATAAATATTCTATAAATATAATATTCTTTAAGTAGATAAGATATTTTTCTTATTTTTTTTTAATAATATTCGATTAATTAAATATTCCATTAGTGTCTATTATTAATTTATAGAAAATTATATAATCAATCGTTTTATTAATTATGTTATCGGAACAATTCATCATTATTTCATATAATAATTTAAGTGACTTTTTTTTAAATTTATTTTATTAATATATATATAAAGAATGGAAATATTGATATAGTTCTTCACAAGTATACTAAAAAAAAATTCAGAAAATTATTGCATATTAAATAATAACATTATATATACGAGTACATATTCTATATATATACAATATATATTCCATATTCCGAAGAAATGTAAAATTTTCCGCTTTTATTCGTACGCTCCGGATATAATTTGATATCGTACAAGTACAATTTATTTCGTGAAAAATCTATTATAATTCATATGGAAGTATTCTAAAACATGCCAATTTCTATCTCTTGTTTCACAGAAGATTTTAATTAGGCCTCAAGTCAAAGATACGTATCTATTTACATATTCAATTTACATATCAATGATTTTCTATGTTTCTAAGCCAAGAAACTTATTTTTACACGAATTTTTTGTATAAACTTAATGAAACTTATGGATGTACATTATTATATATATGTATATTTACGATTACAGACGCGTATATAATGACGCATCAAGCAATGATTCATCTCACCAAATAAAATCGATCAAACGATATAAATTAATTCAAACGTTTTACATAGATCAAATTTTCAATTTTGTGGTTATGACGTAAGTAATTTTTTTATTTTTCATTTTATATTTTGATATTTGCATATAATGATCTAATATATTAATTTAATAGTAATATTATCAATAATAGTAATAAATAGTAATATTTCAAAAAATTTAAACTTATTAAAAAAAATGATGATATATATAAAAAAATCCAATGATATGTAGAAAATAATGATACAAGCTGAAAAAAAATGATTCTTCGTGAAAAAATATAATTTTGATATAAGATTTTGTTTTTAAAAAATCAACTATAAAGTTGGTCCTATATATATAATATTTTCAAATATTTCTTTTATAAAAAAATATTATAGATTATTTTATATATGTAATAATATAGTAATATAGTACATAGATATAGTAATAATAGATCTTAGCGAGTGATTGCATTGTAACTATATGATTCGGATTTCTTTTGTTTTTATCGTGTCTTCAACGATGAATTATATATTCATTAGTAAACCATACAAATATTTATTTTATCATTCTTTTATGAAGATACTTTAAAGAAATATATAAAAGAAAAAATATTCTGATACATAAATAAATCACAATTACATAAACGAATTATATATTCGTTTGCTGGCATAAAGTAAACTATTTTCTTTTGTAATTGATTTTCAATGATTTGAATGATTTTAAACTATTATAGAAATACATCTTAAAATGCTTTAACAAATCATAAAAGATCATATCATTTAAAAAAAAAAGAAAATTGATTTTACTATGATCTACATATCTATCAAAAAATTTTTATGTTAAATTATGTAATATTTAATAATATGCTTCAAGTTTTTCTTCAAATTTGATTTGAGTTTTTCCTATTATTAATAATAACCAATATTCAAATTTAAAGATGTGTTTATTTTATATTTTTCATCGTATATAATAACAAATTTATATGAAATCGAAATTATATTAAATTATCATTTGAAAGTAAAGAAATTAAAGAACGAAAATACAGTTCTTCATAAGTACAATGAAAAAAAAAGTTCACCAAATCATATATATAAGTAATATGTATTTGGATCTCTTTTTACAGAATTAATTTATATAATTTTTCAAACAGGTTTATAAAGGGTATCCCAAAATTAACGCAAGATTTGAATTTGCTGCCATTTTGCATTAAGTTGTTAACAATCCTAAAAAAAAAACAGTTTGATAGTTAAGAGTTAGTAGGGTTAGTAAAAATGGAGCCTTATACGATACAACGTGGAATGTATTATTAATCATCAAAAAGTGTATGTTGGTTTTTCGAGCAAAATAATCCTAAACGATGAAGCACATTTTCACCTCGATGGCTTTGTTAATCACCAAAATTGCCGTGTTTGGGGTTCAGAAAACCCACGTGTAATTAGCGAAAAACAAATGCATCCACAACGTGTCACTGTTTGGTGCAAATTTTGGGTAAGAGGCATCATCGGACCATACTTTTTTGAGAATGAGGCTGGTCAAGTAGCAATGTTAATGGTGCTCGATATTGCGACATGATAACACAGTTCTTTCTGCCAAAATTGGATGATATTGATGTGGCCAATATGTAATTTCAACAAGACGATGCCATATGCCATACAGCCAATGAAACAATTCAATTACTGCATGAGACATTTCCTGGTCGTGTACTTTTTCGTTTCGGTGATCAGAATTGGCCCCCTAGATTATGTGATTTAACATCATTAGATTACTTCTTATGGGATTATTTGAAGTCAAAGGTCTATATCAACAATTCCACAACCACACATGCATTATAACAGAAAATTAAACACTGCATCAACGAAATTCAGCTACAATTATACAGTAAGGTCATGAAAAATTTCGACGAAAAGGTGCGTATGTGCCAGCAAAGCCATGGAGGCCATTTGCCGATGTGTTATTCCATAAATAAATAACTCTATGTACTTTCTGATTCATTTAAAAAATAAATATCTAAAGAAAAAAATTTTCTTTTATATTTAATTCAAATCTTGCGTTAATTTTGGGATATCCTATACTTATAAGTTTGACTTATTTTATTTTTTTAAATACAATTACAAAACTCATATTAATTTACTTGACAAAAGATCATTAAAGTCTTACGCCAAGAATATTTGATATTCTTTTTAATATATTGTATAATGCAATTTATTTTTTATATTTCATATAGTTCTTTGTATAATATGCAAAAAAGACTCTTAGAAAGAGAGAAAAGAATTATATTTTGGATGCATTTTATAGTAGATCGACCTTCATTTACGAAATCATGTCAATATCAATTATGGCGAAGAAAAGAATTAGTACTGTTCATAAGAATTGAATCGTGTTCTCTATTCTAAAATAACGTTAAGATAATATTTCCAGGTAAATTATTTATCAATGTTTTGAGAGCCGTGATTATCTCGTATGATCTTGTGATTTTTTTATTCCACGTAATGTACCATCACAAGAATTTTCAGTAAGAAATCATAATCTTTCCTTATAGTTTTTGTATTTTTCTTCTTCTATTTTGTGTTTCTAGACAAAATTATATATAAAATAAACATTTGTGTAACATTCTATTATAGATATCATTGATAACCATAAAAGTTATAAGCTAGATTTGTCTCATTCTGATGTCGTCTTTTCTCATTATGGATTCGAGATAGATTATGATAAATTTGATTTAAAAACATTTTTGTAAATTTATTTATTTAGATTATACATTTTTAAAACTATATGGAATTGATTTTATTTGATCGCTATATCTAAATTGATTATTTATCACAATATTATTTAATATTTTATATAGAAAAAATGATGATAAAAGAATGCTAAAATTTTTTTTAGCTTCGTTATGTGTTCTTCGTTTTTAGATACTTTTATTTAAAATTTTAAGAAATTTCTTTTTCTTTTGGATTTCTTGATTCAATTTTATACTAAATTTTTTTCTTAAAATATTAAAAAATCTGTTTAACGAAAAACTGAGATCAAGATATGAAAACATAAAAATTCCATCAGCATTAATTGGTAATACTAATCAATTTGAAAAAGCATAAAGAATACTTAAAAAAAAATCAGAAATCTTTTTTATTTAAAATTTCAGTAATCCTTTGAAATTTTTTAACAAATAAATCTTATATTATTATTATATAATAATAATAATCTTTAATAATAAATCTTATATTATATTTTCAATACTTACTCTCCTTTTTGTTATAGTAATATCTTTTATCTAATTTTCTCGGTTCCAAAATCATGTAGAAAAGACAAATTCAAGAATTTATATATATTATGATATATATATATATGATGATATATATATTATATTATGATTTAATCGATAGAAGAAAAATAATCATGTTTCTTCAAATTCAATTCAATTTATTATTGATCGAAACTGAAATAATTCCCCATCGCAATACGAAACAGCGAATAAGTTTGTGAGCTAATAAATCGTAATAATCCTGATATATCGATATAGTGTACAGAAAATACCATTAATGTGAACGTTAGATAACGAGATACAAAAACTCGTGGCTTATGGTGTAACACGTGTGAGCTGCATCGCATAGATCAGTATATAGGCCTTGCATATCGGAAATTTGTCTTTAAATAGATTGATCTTTTTAAAATACGAATGCGCGCACACATGTTGCAGGATCTAACTGATTATTTGTTTCACATACGAATTGTACTTTGCATGATACGTTTATTTATACACAGTAAACACAATATTTTAAAATTTGCCAAATTTAAAATTACAAATTTTTACATCCAAAAAAAAATTAAAAATTTGAAAAAATTATTGAAACTAAAATTTAAATTTCGAAAATTACGAATTTTCATCCATTTCGAATGAAAATTTGAAACTTGATAAAATCGAAATAAAAAATTTGAGATTCTAAAATTTGAAAATCTAAAAATTAAAATAATTTAAAAATAAAAAGTATGTTAATTACTTAAAAGAATATTTTTTTAATTTTTTCAATTTTTTTCTAAAATAAAAAAGAGAATCAAAATAAAATAAAAAATAAAAATTAAAAAAAATAAGCATCTAAAAAAATAATGACTAGACGCTTCAGTAATAGGCAAAATATAAATAAAAGAACGAATAAAAGTTATTTCGATAAATTAATAATTCATAATTATTGTTTAAACATAAATAATAATCGCAAA
>NW_020555893.1:0-21390 GCF_003254395.2 Apis mellifera
AAAACCATATCGTTCAACATATTCTTCAAATTATAAGATTCGTTTGATACATAGCGATACGTAGAATTCTGTAATTTTGTAATACTATTTAACATAGAGAAAAACTAGATAGTCTCAGATAGTGGATAGCTATAAATATTATTAATATATTAATCTAAAAATAAGTTTAGAAATAATTGCAAACAATTTCGTTAAAAAACATTTTAATCAAAACGAACAAGAAATATAATTATATTCGAAAAATATTTTTACGAATAATATAATACGATAAATATAAAAGATTGCAAATATTAATAAAAAATTAAATCGCACAATCTGGACGGCCAATACTGATTACTAAAACGAAAAATTACACGACCAAAAAATAACTCGTGCAATAATCGAATTATTTTTTGGGCTGTATGGCACGTAGCACCGTCTTGTTGAAACGATGTGTCATCCATATCCATATTTTGCAAGACACAAAAAAACTGGATTATCGTGTCGTCATAGCGAACACCTGTTATTGCCTGGCCAGCCACATTTTCGAAGGAAAATGATTCGATGATACCTCCAGCCTAAAATCCGCATCAAATAGTGACATGTTTTGGATGCATTTGTTTCTTAACTCGTGAATTTTTTGAATTTGAAATGCGACAATTCTGTCATCATCGATCAAAGATAATTTTGTTCAACGATGAAAACACGTTGTTTTTAGCGTTTTTTAAAAATCCTAAACTATCAGTTATCTCGCTGTCTTTTTTTTTTTCGTTGGCAACACTTTACCGCACAAATGGCATAAAATTCAAACCTTGCGAATTTTGGAAATCCTTTATTAAAATATGATTACCGTTATTATTATTTGTTTATGTAAACACAGAGTTTAGTACAATATATGATATTTTTTCTCCAAATTTATTTAAGAAATATATATTTCGTATATATAATCTTATGTCTGTTTTTCGATAGAAAAATTTCATTAATTTATAGATTATCTTTTTTGTATTGTATTTAAAATTATCTAAAATTACCCTTTTTTTTGATTTAATGAAAATGATAATATTATTATCATTGATGATAATGATATATTATTATTATATTATATGATTATTATATTATTATATTAATCTTTTTTATCTTTTAAAGACATATTCATTTTGAGACTTTTAAACTTTTAATAATCAAGCATATATACATATGTATATATACATATGTATATATATCAAATTTTATTAAACTTAATTAGTTTAGATAATAAAATAATTTTAAAAATAATTTTCTTTATTACATACACTTGTACACTTTAAAACGCATATTTAACATTTTTATGTTTTTTATTTTTATATTTAACATCATCAATCTTAGAAGCGTTAAATAGAACGTCAAATAAAAAAATTATAAGATATTTAATATAAATATTTAATATATCTTCTGCATTCTACAAAAATTATTTTTATAAAATTAATTATTTTTATAAAATACTACTATACTAATTTCTATCGCGAAGTAACGTTATATTTTTTATATTTTTTATATTATATACAGAACATATAGATACATATGTATGTATAATTCTAGCATTTTATAATTAGAAATAATCGCATATTTGCTTCGAGAATTGGATACTTGCTACTTAGATAATTCCATTAGTAACGAAATAAGATCTATATTAATATATCAAGTATATTAAATTTATTATCTACATTAATATAATTATGTTAAAATTTATTTTGATTTACTTTTACGAAATATTTCTATATTTTATATTTTCTATATATATATATTTATGTATATATTTTCAATATATTATTGAATTCTGCATATAAAGAATATGAAAAATTATTTGTCATTTTAATTGTTGGTTTGACGTTTGATCATTGGTCTTGAGACATAATTTTGCATTTTCAGTGGAACAATCGTTAAAAAGAATGATCAAAATTGAATCACAAAATTGGAATACAATTTTCAAAATCAAGCACTTTTTTATCCTATTATATAATATCGCATCACGAAAAGATTAAAAAAAATTGGGTCACAAACGTACTGTTTTTTAAGTTTTACGTTTGTTTAAATTCATTTTATTAATAGAATATCTCTTTTTTTATAAATTGCTCATTTACAAAAATAATATTTTTTTTTATATAAATGTTATTTTCGATATATTTTTTTTCAATGAAATTATTTAACGATTTTTAATTTTCAAATCTGTTTATTAATACTATTTATAATTAAATGCTATATTCTATTGAAAAAAAAATTTTCTATGCTCCTATTATAATATATTAAAAGATTGCTACATGCAAGATTGCACAATTTTATTATATCTATAATGACAAAATTTCTAAATAATAAATTTTATGAAATAGAATATGTTCATGAATTTTCATCATAGATTTTAATCAAACAATAATATATAAATTTTTTTAAAATGTAAACACAATCGATATAAAATAGCGATTTTTTTTTTTTAATACTCGATATAAATAATTCGATTCGAAGCAAACTCGATATAAATAATTTGGTTGTTAAAAATTGCATTGATCTGGTATTAAAAATCTTGCATATAACGGTTCTTTTATTACTATATATAATGAATATATATAATGAATATATAACGATATATATAACGAACTCGGGAAGTTTTCTTTTATCAATAGAACTGGATGCAGATTTTAAAATTAGAATTAAGAAAATACATTCATTTTATAAGTATATATTTAATAAAAAAAAATCATCTCGTAAATCTGTAATTTACAAAAAAAATCTATTCTAAATGTGTATCTAGCAAAAAAAAAAAACATTCTACAAATAAGCATATTATTAAAACATAAATGTTCTCTATTTTTAGAAAAAAAAAACGATATATTTAATTCTTTTTAGATTCTTAGTTTTCGTAACAAAGAAAAACAAAAAATTAATATTAAAAATTACACATAGAATCAATTTTATAATTATTTTTTTTAAGAAATCTCTACCGATCCGAAGAAATCATGTATAATAATATATGCGATTATAATATTTTTTATTTACAGTTTAATAAATTATAAATAAAATGTTGAATTTCTCGATCTTTAAGCATAGTTAAATATACATCTTGGTACTTCGATAGTCTATTTTAATTTAATTTATTCGACTCAAGTTCAACGAAAAATCTAAATAAAATAACAATTAAAATAAGATAACGAAAAAAACTTTTTGTTTCATAGTCTTATGAATTAATTTTAATTTAGTTAAATCAAAATTTGATTGCTTATGCTGCAATAATTATTCATCTAATTATTTATTTAATTGTATTTACAAATTAAATTTATTAATTATATTTAAAAATATGAACTTTACAATTTATATGTAATATAATATGTTTTTCATTAAATATCATAGAAGGATATGTATGCAATATAATAAACAGTATTATATTTATATAAATGGACAAAATTCAATTGTACAATATCAAAATTTTTTAGGAATAATTTGAAAAATAAAACTTATCGAATTACATTAAAGAAAAGGTATCTTCTTTTTAATTTCGATATTCATATAGAGAACAAAATTTGGAAAAATAATTTTTTTCTAAATTTTCTAAATTTCTAATTTTCTAAATTTTTTCAGTAGAGACTCCCTATTATCTGTATCCGTATTATCCGAATACCTACATAATATACGGACATTCTGTTATTGTATGTTCTTCGTACAACGTTTCGTAGTGATGTTTAAATATACTTAATTATACTTAAATTATAATGTGAATGCGTATTTAGATGTAATAAATACTTTCCTATGTTTGGCCGGTTAACGTAATCATATCAATTCAGTCTGAAGCAGAAAACGATATCACAATGGCAAGTAAACGTAGTTTTAACTATTAAGAGAAAATACATACCATGCATTGTTATTATCTTTTTCTATTTTATTTATTTTTTCTTTCTTTTGCTTCCAGATTTCATATCTTCTTTTTTACAAAAATAGTTTTAGCTTGAATCTATTAACAAATTTTCTTTTATTGGATTAGAACTATTTTGTAATCTTCTATTCTATATAATCTTCTATATTATATAAAAATACGGCAATTACTTGTTTGAGATAATTCAATCTTCTACGATATTCGTTTATTAACTTTTTTTTAATTAGAATTAGTATTAAAAAAAAATTTTAATTTTTTTTAAAGTCTGTTTTTAAAAACATTTATTAAGTAATTATAAGATTCTGATAAATTACAGAGTATTATCGTGAAAAAAAGATATCCGTTGATGATTTCTTCAATTACTTCTAACTAATTATATAAGTCAATTACATTTTTTTATATTTCCGAGAGTTTTAGATTGTGAATATTTTTAAAGAAAATAACAAATCTTACATTGATAGATTTTTAATGTAATCTTGCAATACAATCTACACATTTTTTGCTTTGTTGCCTATGAAAATATACACAATCTTTCACCAATAAACTGTTATTTTAATTTTGCTATTTTTGATTAGGGTTTTCTATTCATTTTAATATCTGTAATCGATTTTGATTAATGAAATCTTATACTATTTTTTATTTAATAACAATTCTATGTTATAATCTATGATTGGTAATTGTTATTTAATTTAGAAACTATACATGCTACTTCCATGTTCGTCTAGAGTTTTCTTTGAAATTTATAATTTTTTATATATTTCTTGAATTGTATACTATATAATAATAATATAATATAAGAAATTGAATTTTAATTAAACATTTTATCGAGTTCCATGCTTATAATCTGTTAAAAATTAAAGATTCTTTATAATCTCCTTTAATCTTTTTCTGTTTTTTATGTGTATATGTGTAGATCGACGAATGGTATTTACAAAAACAAATAGAATAACAAAGTAGCTCTCTCACATTAATTTCTTTTTTTTTCATAATATTGGATGACATTGTCGATATATTTAATTCTTTATTTTAAAATATATGACATTAAAATGTGACTTTATATTTATAGATATAATATTGAATAACTTAAAAATTTTTTAAATTATTGTATTATAATCTATTTTATAATTTTCCTATCATTTTTAATGAAATTTGAAATATACAAATAAACGATACTCTTTGTGCACAATTTTAATATAAATAAATAGCAATATAATAATAATACAATAGTCAATAATAATATTTTGAGAATATATCGCGAATATTAATAACAATAACGAAAATATTAATTATTATATCTTTATAAAATTTGATTTGCTTATTTTTCTTTTTACAAATTAAAGACTACTTCATTTTATTTTTGATTTGATTTTCAACAATCTTATTTTTACTCATATTAATTTAAAGAGTCATACAATGACTTATTTATAGATTTAATTTAATAAAATTATACAATACAATATGTTATATAATACCGAATATTGTATAATTTGCAATAACTTATTTGCAATAATTTTTTTTTAAATAATAAATTGCTACTATATAATACATTGCATTTTATATTATGTTAAAATTCTAATGACAGAGTAGTATACCTAAAAGAATATAAGGCTATTGTTTCGTTGAATGATTTTGTTACAAAAACGATATGCTAAATATCGTGAATCAAATTGAACATATTTAATTCTATTATTGCGCTGTTTCATTTTATCTAATGTATATTTAGGTTAAAATGATTATAATTTGTTAACAATAATAAGCTTTATCGAATGATTATATAAAAATTTTTTTTGATATTTACAATTTATAAGCATTTTACATTTTTATAAATATTTTATATTTTTACATATTTAGATTTTCCTTGATTTTTAATTCTTATTCTATAAAAAAATGCTATTAGAATATGTTGTATCAGATCTTGCACTTTATTACATATATTTGTGTCTTATGATATTATATAATAAATATATATTAATATTCTATAGTTTTTCATAATATTTGTGTATTCAAATAAATTATTTTTTTATTCTAATTTAATTTAGAATATTTGTTTTAATTTTAATTGTTTGAATGTTTTTTTTAGACATTATTTTTATACATTATAAAGAATATTACAAAAATATCTAAAATTATTTTCAATGGATTATAGTTTTATATTGAAAAGAGAGAAAAATAAAGTAAAATTAATAAAATTAAAATAGATGTCTCACAGACTAATAATAAATTCTACAATAATATTGTCAGATCAATTACTACAACAAATGATAACTACTAAAATATAAAAAACAAATCAAAACATAATCAATGAAGTAAGTAAATAAGTAGATAAAGCATAATGAAAAATATAATTTAATCAAATCTTATAAATTATGCAAAGAAAAAATATATATTATAGTCTATATATCTACCGATTATACTATAAAATAACATAATAATACAGTAACCTATAGTAGCTATATGAAATAATCCTAAAATAAATTTCGATTTCAAACATTGATCAAAAATACATAAGAAAACAAAAAAAAGGAATATGCATGAATTAAATATAAAATGTAAAAAAAATATTGAGTATCAATGATCACAATTTACAGATACATAATCATAATTTAATTTAAGATTACGTCTTAAAGTATTCGTTCTTTATAACTTTTTCCCATTTTCCCTTCTCATAAATTATAAATTCCCGAAGAATAACAGCTACTTACTGGTTATGAAATCATCAATACATTTTCGAATATCTTCTTCCGAGTTGAACTGCTTCCCCGACGATTGCTATTTCAGACTCCGAAAAAGATAATAGTCTGACGGGGTCAGATCTGGAGAATACATATCATGTGGCAGAACTTCTCATTCCATCGCATAAATAGTGTCCCGTGTTTTTTTGCAATGTGTGGTCAAACATTATCGTGTTGCAAAATCAAGTGTCTTGTTCCTCGTCCAGTAAACGGCTATTTTTGCTCTAACTGATCATATAAATTCATTAATTAATTTTAATAATATTATTAAAATTATTGTCCTTCCAAATAGAAGCAGTTCATAATAGATGATTCCTCAGATATTCTACCATATAGACAACAAAACTTTTTGCAATGTAAGTTCGGTTTTGTCACTGAAATCAATGATTCCTCGGGATCACCTATGATTTCTGTTGTTTGATATTATCATAGAAGATTTCTTTCATCAATAACAACTTTGTGCAGAAAACTTTTCTTTTTATTTCGTGAAAGCAAAACAACAGAAATCTCGAATCTGTTTTTCTTATTCATTTCGTTTAATTCATGTGGAACTCATCGCTCTAATTTTTGAATCTTATCCAATTGTTTCAATCGAATGGATATTGTTTGTCTGGTGACTCCCAATCTTTCTTCTCTCAATTTTTCTTGCGTCTAAATCGGATTTTCGTTAAATAATTCCTCTAACTCACCGTTATCAAACTTTTTCTGTGCATCTGAACGATCGTCTTCTGCCAAATGAAAATTTCCAGCTTTAAATCTTTGGTATCACTTTTTCCATGTTTTGTAAAATACAGCATTCTCTCCCAGTGCCGCCGCATAAACTATGACGAAAATGATGATTCTCGTCTTTTGTCATATTGTTTGACTGGATTGTTACAAGACTGAAAACTCTTAAAGCGCTCATTAAATCTCTTCTTAAAAACAAAGAAACGTTCTTCCAGATAGTACCAGAAACAGAAAGTAATTCGAATTCAGTCAGATATGATTATAAAAAAAAAAGGAAAAGAAACTTATTTGCATACCTAATATTAATTATTAAATTTGTAATTGTATTTAAATTAATTATATTTAATAAATTTGTATTATGATATTATGATTAATCATCATCGATTGATATTTTGTAATATTATTGTTTATAATGATCGCAGAAAAACATCGATCAAAATACAAATATAATAAGAAAGTTAATCTCTAAATAGCCAACAATATTACATTTATATATTCAAATATAACGATCGTGTTTTGGAAGCTTCGATTTAATTGATCATAATATGTATTTTTTTTCTTTTTTTATTGATCTTTTAGTCATTATTGATATATGTTAAATGTTACGACTCAAAAAATTATATTTTAACATAACGTTTAATTCAACAATATATATATATATTGATTTTTAATCTTTACTCTATAAATTGAATATTCATATTCGAATATCCTTGAACATCAAATTTACAGTTTATATATATAATAATATATATGTATATATTTTATAATAATTATATATTCAAATACATTTTTTAAATCTTATTTAGAATGTTTATTTATTTTTAATCTTGTTTGAATATTCTTTTTCTTTGTTTAGAATATTAGAAAATGCTATACAAATATTTTCAAATTTTTCAAAGATAATTTCATAACAAATATAAATTATTCCCGTTAATAGTTTAGGAAATAAAATATTTAGAGAATAAAAAAAAATAAATAATAATTTCAGGTGCAACAATTTTCATTACGAGTTCTTCATCTTTTAAAATTTATTGCTGGTGGTTACATTCTTAATAATAAGTTAACAACAATGATGAATTGAATGAATGTATAATTTAATTATTTACTTATTATTTTAATCTTTTTTTCAGTTTTTTGGTAATATAATAACTTCTATTATTATATCAATACAAATAAGTTCGTTGTTAAAAGAATATTTAATGAAAAAGAATGATGAAAAATGAAATTTTTTCAAGAAATCAATGTTATATTTAAGACGCATTAAATATATACAATTATATCTTCTATTTACTTTATATTATTAGAACCCTATTATTTAGTTTATTTTATATCATTTTTAAGAGTTATAACAATTTATTGTGATCTACAGACAGAGCAATAACTATCAATTTTTAAATACGATCATATCTATTTCTTTTAGCGGAATCGTTAATTATAAAATGAAAATCTGAATTTAAATAAAGTTCTCATTCGAAATTAAAAAAGAATAACTTGGATTTTTCATGCAAGGAAATTGAAATAAGTTTAATAATCAGCTATTACTAAAATTAAAACTATTATATAATTTATTTTACTACAATAACTTTATATTTTTATATTTTATATTTTATATTTTAATATTATTAAATTTATTTTTAGAAACATTGGGAAAAAAGGATTTGAGAAAAGTTAAAAAATAAAGTATAAAATAATTCTTGAGCGAAATTAATAATGTCCAAATGGTTGTAATGATTGCAATATTAGTTTCATATTTCATATTTATTATGCATTCAGAAGATATTTAAAATAAATATCTAAAATATTTAAAAATTATGAAATCAATGATATTTTTATTATAATTATTTTTAATAGTTTGATAAATTAAATATATTTTAATTTTAAAAAATTATTTGATTACATAACATTACTAAGAGACAAGAAAAGAAACGAATCTTCAATATTAATAACTTATTAAAAAATAAATATTCAATGCTTTTAAAAAACTGCATTCTACGATGCTTCTTAAGAACTATTTTAGTAAATATATATTTAATATCAACAAAATTTATGAACAAAATTATAATATAAGAGGAAAATACAATTGATAATTTTACATATAATAAATATATACATATATATATTAGAAATCCAAACTAAGAGGAAATTTACATAATTTACATAATTTGTAATTTAAAAATATAGAATGATATATTTTTATATAAGGATTCCATATAAATGTTAAAAATTTTTGGACTCGTAGAACATTAACATCAAATTTCTCTATTTTTGAATGTTTTTTGTTTAAAGCAAAACTTCTTTTAATTTTTTAAAATATTTTATTATCACATGATATTCGAAATGCATATATTTGAAATTTGTTTTTATTGTAGAATTAAAATATATATTATAATATATATTTTATATAAATAATTTATTATTTTTAATAAAATTTATTTTTATTTTATGAACAGCAAATTGACAAATACTTTTTATATGTTTTTAAAAAGTAGCATTCTTAAAGAATATCTATAAAATTAAGATCATGCGGATATTGAGTAGACAAATGAAACGAGACATATTTAGACACATTATATCATATTTTTTTTTCTTGAATTGTGATAACAGTTCTTCTTGCACATATAATAATTAAAAAAAATTATTTTTATATATATTTTATATATATTTAAAATAATATTTTGTTGAATAGAAATTGAATGGAAAAGAAATAAATTATATATATACTGAAATTATATATATATTTTTTTTAATCATTATAAATCCAGTAAAACATATAATAAATCTGATAAAATATAAAAAATAAATGTATCATTGGATCAAATGAATATTTCGCTAGATATGTGAATATAAACTAATTTATTATTTCATGATTAACATTTCTATGAAATACATTAGATGAATAAAAAAACAATTGAATAAAAAAAATTTGATTTTGAATTTCAAGATTAACGTCATTTTTGTATATATTTTTATTTTTAAATTTTCATCGATTCAGAGATATCACGCTTTTTGTGTTCATACAATGATCTGTAGATTTATTTTTTAATTTTATATTATGTACAGTAAGAAAAAAGCTGCAAAAATTATTTTATATTTCTGCATTAAAAAACTGAATGGTTATACAAAATTCAAATTTCTTACATTAACTTGTCATTCTAAATGATAATTCTGTCAAACAGCATTTTAACACAAAAGCAACTCAAACATCTCGGACATAAACAAACATTGAATAACTAATAAATCATTGAATAAACAAAATTTTTAAGTTATAGCAAATCAATAAAATGATAGATCTTCTTAATGCTAAACAAAGATAATAAATAAGAATGGATATATATACTATTTGAAACGCAATTGGCTACAGAAAAAAATTTTGGAATTAAAAATCTCTTTACGCGTCAATAAAATCAATAATCTAAAGTCTATTTCAAAAATTTATTACTAAAATTTGTATAAAAATGAATAAAATAAAAATTGTAAAATATTAATCATAAATATAAAAATTACATAAAAATTCCATTTTATAATACGATATTATACGATTAATATTATTAAACAAACTATGGTACGATAAAAAAAATTGATTACAGAAATATGGAATTAAATATCTTCTGGCATCAATCTAATCAATAATAAAATTTTTAAAGAACTTCTACTAAAAGCGATAAGAATGTTAATAGCCTTTGTCGTAATAAGGACCAAACAATTTTCTCGTTAAATGATTTAATATAATAACAAGTCTTTATTATCTAAATCAAAAAAAGATTCACTTATTTTCAATTTATAGATTGATCAGTTGATAAATTGAAATAAACTGGAAAAATAAAACTACTAGGAAAAATTATATTATTTAATAAAATGAAGAAGATATCGAAGAAAAGAAATGTAATACATCTCATCAATTTGGAACAAATGCCACAATTGAGTAAATTCATTGAATGCTATAAAATCATTTTTGATTTTAAACAAAAGAAAGACACTGTTCTTTTTCTAAATATTGAAAATCTTTTGGCAAAATTTGATATGAAAATTTTCTTCAAAAATCAAACAAAATTTTCTTACATCTTACATCATTGGCTTTTGAAATCATATTTGAAAATTTAATAAAAATTCACAATTTGAATTCAAACATCATCAATATTAAAACAAAATTTCTGTAGGACAATATTCTAAAATATATACTATATATAGCTGATTTTTCTACAATAGAAGAAATTATATTATCTAAATTTTCTAACAACATGGTCAAGTAATAATAGAAAAATTCACATGCATCTCGAAACAAGCATCTTGTCTTTTAAAAATTGTCTTTTAAAAATTGAACAGTTGTTAAAGATATGGAAAATAACATTGGTGAATGTAGATATACTATATTTATCTTCTAAAAAGCTAAAAATAATAAAAATATATAATGATGATTCATCTATACTTCTAAACAGTATCATTTCTCAAACCAAAGTATTAAAGCATATATATTTGAATTCGCAATTTACGAATGAAAATAGCATATATGTCGAAAAATCGAAACAAAGCCGTATTAAAAGAAAATAAATGCATTCATTTATTAGATATTCAAAATTAAACATGGAAAATAAACTTTTTTTTATAAATCAAAAGCTATGTAAATAAACTGGAATATTGCAATCTTTAATTCCTCCAATTATATTCAGAACTATATTGCACAAAAATGCAGAATATGTAAATAACGATGAAATACATAAAAATTTTATGATTAAATTCAAAGAAATAAAATATTTAAATGATAAATACTAAAAAATATTAAAAATTATCCAAATAATTTGATCTATATTCTAATAAATCTATATTCAGAAATTTTATCAGACTTCGTAGGAAATCCTTTTTACAACAATAGATATATTTAGAATAAAAATGTATTTTTAAATACATAAATCTAATAGTTTTTTAAAAATAAAGTAATTTTTTTCAAGTAAAAATCTATTCCAGTAACTTTTAAAATAGAAATAAATTTAATAAGAAATAAATTTTAAATTATAAACAACGAATAAATAACGGATAAAGTATAATCAAAAATATAACTTAATTGGATCACACAGAATCAGGTAATAAATGTAAAGAAAAATCATAAAAAATAAGTCTGATTTATTGATTACATTATAATAATATAATAATATGATATTATATCGTAGCTATATGAAGATATATGATAAAAGGACAAATCATGAATTTAAATTTAAATGTGAAATAAGAAAAAAGAAAGACATAAACTAAATGCAAAAAAAAAAATATATATATCCATTACATTATATTGATCAAAATATTCTATATAAAATGAAGCTTTTATATAAAATTTTTATAAAGAAAAAAACTCCTAAAAATAATAAGAATTCTTATTAACAAAAAGTTATTAAAAGTAATAATAAAGTAATAATAAATAAGTATAAATAAAAGATATAAATAATATTATAAAGATATAAAAGTAAAACTATTCAGATATTGAATAGATAGTAATCATGTTGCAAGGACAATGCTGATTTTGAGAGAAGTATTTGAACGATCTTTCGTTTAGAATTTTGTATATTTAGAAAGAACTCAGTGTAGCACGTAGATTGTGGCGTCACCTATACTTCCGGTAACGCTTATTTGACTATTTATGAAGAATCTTTGTAGACATTTGGAAAAATATTCCATAGAATATATTAAAACTATTAAATTATTTATTATATATTATTTATTAATTTTATAATTAAATAATTTATTAAAAAATTATAAAAAAAAAAAATAATTTATTAAAAAAATTTTGAATGTAAAATTTTAAAACATTCTATATAAAGCTGAAGTTGATCCGGACAATTTGAACAAAAAGTTGTTGTCTTTTTAAATTCCTTCATGCGTTTGAGCAGTCTGTTTGTTGTCTTTTGTCTAAATAACATAATTTGCATGCACATCTAATACTTATACTAGAATTATTGTTTTTCCGAACGGCGATATTATGTAGATTCCGTTGAAAGTTTTAACAAGGTTTTGTTGTATTTTCAGATAATTCTAATAATTTTGTAACTAATAATTCTCTAAATTCTCTAAAATCTTCTAATTTTTATATTTTTTTTTTGTTGCAATTTTGTAAACTATTAAAGCATTTACAACTGAAATCCTAAAAAAAGTTGAATATTAAGTTTTCGATTTAATTTGATTCCTTTTCTAATTGCAATAGCAAAAACTATTATCAATAGAATCACTGTTATCGATATTTCTATTGCGGATGTGAACAGTAATGATGTGAAATAAGTGATGCGAGATATCATTCTTCCAACCATCAACGCGACTCGTATTACTAATATCGGTATAAGTACTGGAGTACACTTGATACAGTGGCACGCGTGGCCTGAACGACATTTCGTTAGAAACACGCGCGGCAGTCGACATGGTAGCTAGAGTATCAACCTGATCTTTAGGTCTGAGAGAACATTTTCTATCTCAATAACAATCGGCATTTCTTATTTCAGAAAAATTATTATAAAAACTTGATCACTTTCCTGGGAAACAGTGAACTTTGTGGATAGAGTAGCCCTTCAGTTTCATTCTAGGAACTTTTCATAGATTAGAAGTGTCGTTCAGGAAACTAGTCCATAGTGTAATTGATTGCTTATGTACCCCACTAAAGACTCGCGATCTTGTAAAATGAACATAAAGGGAGAATTATTTAAAAGATTACAGGTTTTGGAAAATTTTTGAACTTAGAACATTTAGAATCTTCTAATCGTCAAAACTTTTAGAACCATTTAACCTTCAAGAACTTTTTGAACTTAAAATTCCTTCAAACTTGTAACCTTAGTGATTACGTGAATCTTCATTAACATATAGACTTTGCTTTTGATCGTCTTATAATAGAACTTGTTAACAGCGAACTTTATAATTAATCACAATTAATACATTATAATTAATTGGTTTTATTATATATACCATATTATATATCATAGCTTCAGATTAAAACTAATAAGCACTGTATTCTTCATTTTAATCTACATTCATTAATAAATAAGTAAAATGGCATGTGCATTCTTAAAGAAATAATAACAAAAAATTATAAATATATTCCAGATAATATAACGATTATCTTTAATCGCATTTATAAATAAGAAGTAGATTTAGATTATACAATATACAAATTCATTCATTCATTTTATAGTTTACAATAATATCTTGTATTTTAGAAGAAACATAAAAAAAAGAAATTGTTAATTATTAAAAAAAGAGAGAAATTATTTATTTAATAAATAATTATCATTTTTTATTAAAATATATAATTTTTATCAGAATAAATATAAATATTTATTTTATCAGAATAAGTATAACTATTAATTTTATATAAGAATAATTATTTATTTATTACTATTTTTATGAACTATTTTTATTATTTATTTATTACTATTTATTTATGAACAGAGTTAAAAAAAATATGAAAAGTAAGTGAAAAAATATATATCTAAAAATATATTTCTAGAATTTTTCGTTATATAAGTAATTCACTAAACAAATAAACTTTTTTTAAAATAATAATAATTAGAGAAATTCTGTTCATTTTATTAATAAGATCTGTGATCAGATTTCACCAATAGTTTCAAAAATTGATTCATTTTTTTTTATTTCCATATTAATTTATAGAAAATTCGACATAATTTAAAAAAAATTTTCACTATAAATGAATTTGGAAATCTATTTATCTTTAAAATTCTATTTATACTTGAGACATTCTTTATAAAATAATAAAATTTATAAAAATCTGTTCCAAATTTTATATGATTATTTTATTATATTATATTGTGAATTTTTTATAAATATTTTATATAATTATCATAGAAATAAAATTATAAAATTATAATTTATATAATATAATCATATATTTTTATAAAAATTTTATAAAAGATTTGTCATAAATTTATTTATCACAATTTTAATATATACTATTCTTTTAGAATACACAATAATTAATGCACTTAAAAATTTATTACGGACACCAAAAAACCAATATGCTTCGCTAATACGTATTTGTTGTTAATGAGATATTTTTTCTACGAGTATTTGAATGGAAAAAAAGATTACAATATGGCTAGAGTATACTATATATGCTGGTATATACATAATTTTATATGCTGTATTTTTGAATATAATAATTAACACAAGTTATAAATATTGGCCTGCATATCAAAAGATCAGTTATAAACATTATTTATTAGTATTATATGTATAGTGATTTTTATAGTTCTTGGAATTCCGAATACAAAAGTAAGTAAAATAACATACATTATTATAAAATTAATTTAAATTACATTATATAAATTAAAATTATTATATTATAAATTAATAATATAATTATAAAATAATTAAAATAATTATAAAATAATTAAACAGAATAGAAGTATAATATTAGAGAAAAACTTTTATTTCTTTATAAAGTAGTGTTCAATTTAATGTCGCAATTTTTATCAATTTTAATATTTATAGTTATTCCTACTAATGTTTAGAAATAGAATCTCAAAATCAAATTTTACTCAAGTTAAGATTTTACTCAAGTTAATATTCAAGATCAAATTATAAATTTAAAAAAATGATCTTTATTAATTATAGTTTTGAATGATCAACAACATAAATATAGTAAACATATAAAATATCATTAGGACATGATAACACAAACCAATCGTTTTGCTAGAAGAAGCTAGCTGCTATGCTAATGAAATTATTATATTATGTGTTGCTATATAATAATATATCATATTGTACTAGCATCATTATATTATATTATTATATTATATTATATTATTATATTAAAAATAAGATGTTTATTGAATACGTTCTATAAGTCCAAAATAATAGCAAATATATAAATATTTTTACAATAATAAATTATTAATAAAATATAATTTAATATAGATCTCGTCTAAGACATTTTTTATCTGAAATTTTGCTTGTTTTTTTTTTTTTTTTTACTTACAAAAATTAAAAAAAACTTAGATAAAATTTTAATTTGAAAAATATATAATTATTTATTCAATAACATACAATGTTCAATGATATGAATTACAAATTTAACAAAATATAAAATTTTTTGTTTATTGTAATATTTTTTGTCTTCACATATAAGATTAATATATTCTCATAATTATTTAATGAGGAACTATTTAATGTTAGCTATTAACTAACATAATAATTAACTATTTAACTATTTAATTATATTCATAAATTATAAGTTTGAAAGATCTATTTAAAATAAACATAAGAATATTGAATGAAATTTATTTAAGTTTAATGCTTTAGGTCAAAAAAGATACAAATGAAACTATTTTGCTTCTGCCAATGCAGATTCATTCTTTTTTCGTTTCACTTCATCTAACTTCGTAAACTTAAATTGATTACTTTTTAATGAATAAATCTCAATCAATATTTTTGAATATTAATTTCTGTTTTTTATTTTTATTATCAAAATCGAAAAATGATCTATATTCATTAACATATTATATTACAAACTTTTTTACTTTTTTTAATATTTTTATATTTCTCATATTTTTTTTCTTTTTACATTGTAGTGTTCGAGGAAAATTATTAGAAGATGTGAACAAATAGATAATACCTTAAAATGAGTTGGAATCGAGAAAAATTTTAGAAAAGTTTTTTTCTTAATTGCAAAAATTATTTATGTTCAGTATAATAATGGTAAATATTATTTTGTTAAATTATCGTTGGTATATTAATAACGAGAATTTCAATTTTTAAATATTTTTATATATACCAACAACAATAATATATTTGGGAATTTTTACCTTCATATATTTGTAAGATAAATTTTTTAAAGAAATGTTTATGAACATAAAATTGTTGAGTAGAAAGATATATAATATATATAATTTAATGATAAAGATATTTCTGGAATTAAAGTCATGTTTTTTAAAAAATATATAATAATATATTTTTGAATTTCTTATAACTTATATTAATATAAGATAATAAGATAATATTAATTACAATTAATATTAGATTAATTATATGCATTAAATAACTTAATTAATTATACATATATAATAATTAAATTTCAAAAGTTAATTTTCAAACAATTTTAATTTCATTATTTTTCTAAACTTGCTTATGTAATTGCAAACTTATTTATTTTTCAAAAATGGAACAAAGATTGAAAAATTTTTATATATTTCATAATATGATATAAATATAAGAAAACAAAGTTCTTTTTAAATAAGAAAAAAAATGTTCTCTTAAATTTTCATATTAGACTGCAATAAATTTCTTAATCCTTACATTTAATATTTAATATTTAGTCATTTTCTTTTATTTTTGATCATTTGTGATGAAAGAATCAAAACTAATTAATCAAAAGGAAACAAATACTAGTAATTAATTTGTTTAAAATTATATCTTCTCTGTTTAAGAAAATACATACTTTTTTAATTTCTGTAACATTATTAATTTCTAGTTTCTTCTGACCATAAATTTTCTTGCCAGAAATAAGATTAAATTTTCAATGGTATCGATAAGAATACAATAGTTATGTTACGAATGAATTTATAACATCTTCATTTCTTTATTGTTGCATGATTATGATTGTTGCATATTGATGCATCAATGATTTCTGAAAATAAATAATTTTCTTATCAATCTTCTGTTAATATTGTAAATGACATCAAATATTTTTATAATAATTATTGATTTAATTTGAAATATATTTAATTTGAAATCTTATGAGAAAAAGAATTAGTCTAAAAAATTAAATAGATTATTATAATTTTATAAGATAATATAAGATTATTATAATTTTCTTATTTTTTTAAATCACGACAATAATAATTATTGAAGTGTTATTTTATGAAATCATTAAACTATTAAGTCTAATTAAATTTCAAATTAAATTTTTCTTTATTATAAAATGCTTTTTTTCAATATTTTTTTAGTAGATTTTTTTTTTAACTCTGCTAATATCATATTTTTGTAATATCAACTTTTAAAATGTCTGATATTTAGCTTTTTTAAATCAATCTACTTTGTTATTACACCGGAATTGCATTTCATATTAAATTATTTAAATAATTATTGTCATTTATAACATTAATAATTAATAAAAAAATGAAAATATTCTTTTTTAGCAGGATGTTTCCATTCATACATCATTTTCAATATAAAGTAGTTTAAAAAGTTTAAAACTTTTAACATCTAAATTATTTGACATCTAAATTTTGACATACTAAATTATATTTTTATTTCAATAACAATAATTGATATGACTTGTGCTTATAATTGAATGAATATATGTTGCATTATATTTTGCAAATTATGTTTTATATTTTGTGATCAATGAACGGAAATAGAAATCCAATATGCATAAATATTGATTTTAAATCTTAGTAAAGGTGAAAGCATTGATAAATATGAGACATAGTCTAATAGATTATCAATAAGATATTTTGGCAAGTCTAAAATATATGTCATAGTTTCCTCTATTGAGTTCGAAAATCATTTATAAAAATTACATACGTATGTATATCAGATAACGAAAATTACCTATTTGGAATTCTGATGAATAAAAATTCTAGAAAATGGATTTTCGCAAAAATGGCGATGTTATATATCATACATCAATCTATTTTAGTAATATTTATAATATAATTTATATATTATATTTATGATATAATTTAAAAAATAAGTAATTTAACAAGTTTTAACACTTGAAGTTATTTGAAATTAAATGAATATGAAATCACATCTCAGTCCATCAATGTACCGTTTTCTGAACAGTAACAATAAATAAATATTTTAATGAAAGAAATAATAATAAATATTTTAATTAAAAACATATTGATAAAAATATTTTAACTAAAAAAAAGTATATATATATTTCTATAGTAACAAATTATTAATATTTTTTTTAATTTTATATATATTCAAAAATGAAATAAAATTTTAAAATAATAAATTTTTATTATTAGTTGAAATGCTCATTCAAATAGTGAAAACCAAAAATATAATTTACAATTGCTGGTAATTATAAAAAAAACTTTGAAATAAGAAAATCTTTGAATTAAGTTTAATTTAAATAAAATTTTAATGCATTCAATTTTTTTATTATGTTTTTTTTATGTTGTAATAATATAGATTTATTATATTTATTATATTTAAATTAAAAGAAATATGAGCAAATAAGGCATAAATGGAACAAGAGCGAGAAGATAATTTGGATAAAATTACTAATATTTATATATATTTATATACATTTGCTCAATCAAAAAAAAGAAAAATTTATTGAATAAAGATTAAAAATACAATTACTGAGTTTGTTGACTGGACGATGAAAACAATAAATAAAAATATACTGGTTTAGCTGAATGAATATATTTGATTATATGTAACTACACGTATATGTTTACAAAATATTTGAAGTATGCGTATAAACATTTGAAGAAAAACAGATAGGTACCAAGTATGAAGTAGTGGTATTACATTGAATAATAAAACCGCAAATAAAATTTTAGTGAACTTTAAATTCTATAACAGAGTTATATTTTTTTACAAATGCAGTTCTAGAAAAGAACATTTTCTTTTCTCTTACTTTTTTCATATTTATAAGAAAACAAATTTTTTTTCTTTATTTATTTTTTTCATTTCTTGCATATTATATTATGAAAATATTTAGAAATTTTTCAATCTTTATTTTTTATTCTTGTGAAAATTGTAAAAATATGGATATTCGCGTAATATAGTAATATTGTATTGATTTTGATGAATGTAAGCTAACAGCTGGATGCTTATAGAATGTCCGTCGATAGATTCCGTAACAAATGATATACTTTTTAAAGAGTGATTCGTGCGAAACGCGTGTCTATTAAGAAGCAGGATCTTTCACAATGTCGCAGCAGATAATCGTATCCGATCAGAGCACGATGTGTTCGTGAACTATTAGTAGGACACGCCAATAAACAATAATATCGTGGCCGATTCGCGATATCCAAATTCGAGGAAATTCCTCGCTTGGATATCTGTATACAAAGATCTCACGATAACAGGAATAGATCGACGCATCTCTCTTTATAAATTCCTTAAACTAGAACAATATTATTTGTATTTGAATCAGCCGTGTCTGGAATATATCGTTATTCAATTGGTCTGAAGTATATTAGAAATATAGAATTATAAGTATCAATTAAATTCTCAAGACAGTCTTCTCAGGTAACACTGTTCTTTGCTTAATAGAGAAGTGCGCGTTAAGAACAAAAAATTTTTTGTATAAAAAATGAATAAGCTATTTATAAATTTCGCGAATAATAAATCTGCGAACAATGAATATGTTTATGATTATTTATATATTTATTTCATATCATATTATTTGAATTTTTAAAAATTTTGGAAGATAAATTACATAAAATGAAAGATTATGAAAGAAGTATATCAGTATATCAAGTACAAACAAAATTAATACGAAGTATAAGATGCAATACATATTCCACATACATTCATAATTGTAATAGACTTTTATATAGAGATCATTTTATCAAGTTTCAAATTACGTTTGATTTCAATATATAGAATACTATTATTTTGTAATATTATATAATTTAGTACAAAGAAAAATCGGATAGCTTCAAACAGTGAATAACTTAGGATATTTTTAATATATTGATTGTCTATGTTTAGAAAAAATTATAAACTAACAATGACATTCATATCAGATAATACATGAGACTCTGTCTATGAATCTCTATCGTGAACTTCCGTATCCGTATCCTATTATCTGATTATCCTAATATACGACGTTCTATTATCTGTTTCGTAGCGATGTTTACGTACAACAACTTAGATTACGACGTAAATATAATGTATTTAGATGTAAAATATTTCCTGTAATGGGTTACATGTAATCATATCAATTCAATCTGAAATAGAGAACGAAGTATCATAATCGCAAATAAACGAAAATGTGTTTTTACATGTAAGCACAATGCGTTTTGAAACGCAACGGAAATATAATATTACGCAACTTCTTACAGTAAATTTATGTGACTTAGTGGTTCAAAAAGA
>NW_020555894.1:0-21197 GCF_003254395.2 Apis mellifera
CGAATAGACACTTTTGATCGATTCTAAATATATATAAAATAAACACAAAAATTGATATAAAAATTGATATAAATTTTTGTGTTTATTTTCTTTAAATCTATTAAACAATTAATAATTTAAATTCATTAATAATTTAAGTGAATAGCAAAGAATAAATTGGAAACAGAAAACAACAGTTATAAAACAATTTTTTATTATCTATATCTAATGTAAACTTCAATTTTTTGTAACTTAATAAATGAAGTTTCAACACATTTTTGTATTTATTTGATTTCTAGAATTGAAAATTCAAAGTTTCTCAATATAATTATATTAATTATATTATATATCTTGGGTTGTTAAATTTACTATATATGAATTTACTTGAAAAAAAAATTCTATAAAATAATAAAATAGGATTAAAATTCATTAATAGATAAAAAATAAAAAAGAAATTATCTTGCTTGTTATGTTTGAAAAATTATTTTGTTAGGTTTTATTTCATTAATGATTTTAGAAAAAATAAAATATAAAAACAAATTAAAAACAAAATAAAAACAAAAAAAAAATTAAATAAAATTAGTTTTATTTATATAAAAATACTATAATATTATGTCAGTGTTGTTTCAATGATAAATATAATATAAATAATCAAATAACATGTTAATTCTATCATTCAATTGTATATAACCAAACAATACATATTTAGTTTTTAGTATTAAATTTTTCTATATTTGAAAATTTAGAAATTATAAAATTATAATATTATAAAATTTAAAAAATTAAAATTGGGTATTGTAAAAAATTCATATCTTCTTCATTTTATAATATATTTTAAACAAACAAAATATTTTATTTATTTTTATAAAAATTTATTTTTTTATTAACAATAATATATTTTATATTTTATTTCTGTTCTAGAATTTGATACTTTTTTCAATATGTATTATTTATTCATTCGATAGTTCAATTATTTACATAGGATATTTATACAATAGTTGTTTTTTAGTCATTTAATTTGAAAATTTAAATTCATAATATATAGTGGCGTGCAAAGGCTACAGATTTCTTTAATTTTTCTTTCAAAACAATTAAATAATATTAGCAGTGTTAATTGTGTTGGTAGTAATTGCTAAATCGCAAAATCGCAAAATCGCAAAATAGTTCAAAAGATTATTGAAGTACGTAAAATTGTTATAAAATTGTCTTTTAGTTATCTTATGAAATTATGCTGATTCTTATAAGTCCAGCGATGTAAATTGTGATATATGAGGATGCAATGATTTATAGGAACTTGATTTTTTTAAATTTCTTCTTTATTTTTATCGATCATGTAGCGATCATGTCTCTTTTAGATGTTACAATTCCTGATATAAATTAATCATAATTTCTTTTTTTCGCTTCAAGCTAAGCGAGAGTATTTTTGTTACGCGTTATAGATTTAAGATATATTATTATTAGATGGATGTGTAAATAATATTAAGGTGAAGGATAATAATATTAAGGATGTGTAAATAATTAAGTTAGATTTAAGCTTCATTGTTTGACAACGCGATATGAAATTAATTGGGCGATTAATTATTGCAAAAGATCATTATAAAAACAATTGTATATTAATTTAATAAAATAATAATAATTTCCGAATTAATTTTTTCTTTTCAGATTTTTCAGATTTATTTAATTTTTATTTCTTATTTTTTCTTCTTTCGTTTCTTTCATAATTTGTTTAACATTAATTACATTAATTACAATTTATTTCAAATATCAATTATTTATATTTTACATTTTTCAAAATTCATTTATATTAATTATTAATTTTAATGTTTCGTACTTTATTTATGTGCTTTTAATTTATTTAATTTTTTATTTGTTATTTTTTAGCTTTAGGTGGATCTCGATGCGTAGTTATCTCTTCTGGTAATTGCATCATTTTTCAAAATTTTTTAAAATCTTCTCTTAAAAAAAGTATATGAAAAATATTTTATTAGAAAAATTCAATAATTTTCATTAGCAATTTTTTTTTTTTTTTTTTAGAAAAGATATCAAGCTAAGAATTTTATTTTACTTGAACTATGCTTTAATTCATTCTTATACGTTCTAGATTCCCCTAATTTAATGAACTTTCGTATTTTTTTTCTTTTTGTATTACACTTTTTACTTTTATTATTTATTTAATTTTATTTTAAATTATTTTAATGCGTTTTTAACTCTCTCAAATTCGATTAATTTTTATTGGTAATTAATTTTTATGCTTAATTCCTATTATATTTTTTTATAAATGGACATTCATATTTTCAATATATAGAAAACTATAATTAATATTATATTATATAATTTTTTAATTTTCGCACGGTTTCTTTTTTGTGGAATATCATCGTGACAAAATTTATTGCCAGTGCAAGTATTTTCTCAATTACGCGGTAACTAATTTTATCTATTCCCACTTTATTATGGAATTTATAGACTTTATTAAATTATTTAATAAATATTAAATATTATAGATATTAAATAGATATTAAATATTGTGATAACAAAATCAATTAATCTTCCGAGTTTTTTTATATTTTTTCCTTCGATCGACAGTTTATTGTTGAGGTTACTAGTATTATTCGTATTGCGCGTATTATGAACTTCTCAATCTCAGTCAAGATTTTAATCGTTATCGTTTATTTTAATATAATTTTAATTTATAAAACGGTGGTAAAACAGTCCGTAGCAAATGAATAATCTGTAATTGTTTTTCACGTAAAATAGCATTTAAAATATCTTAATAAAATTACAATTGAATAATTATAGTTGAATCGAAAACTAATATCACAGAAATTTAAAATTTAGTTTTAGTTTATAAAAATATATCAATTATTACGTTTACAATTATCGTAATAAATTGTTAAAGGCGATAAAACAATAAAAATAGTAAAGATACATCAATTTTTTATCGTAAATTATTACGATGTTATAAATTTATTCTAAAATTAAAAAATTCTTAAAATTATTCGTCATTCTACTCCATAAATCAGATTTGGCACAATTGGTAGAAAACATATGTTTTCGTCCAACTTCATGGATGAATAGTGGCAGTGATCTCCTCTACATATGATGCGATAGAGCGGTCATTTCTCAATGAACTTACATGTCGAGAAGATCGATGATATTTTAACTAAATTTTTATAATATCGAGATTTTTTAATCATTTATTGTAAATAATGAAATAAAATTTATTTAACATTATATATGTCGTATATTATTTTATTTTTTAATTAATACTTACATATCACATCATTTATTTAATCATTTGCACATTCATTTATTTAAATATTTATTTTATAACGTATTTCTTAATATAATTATATAATTTTCATTCATTTATTTATTCTTTTACCTTTTATTTATTTCTTTTTTTAATTTATAATTTAATTATCTTAATATATATTTTGTTTATTTATTCATTTATTCTTTTATCTATTTATTTCTAAATTTATTTTTTGATTTATTCTTTAACTTATACTCATTTATTTTTTTTTCATCCATTCTACATTTATTTTTTGATTTATTTTTTAATTTTTTAATTAAATGTACGTCTCAATATACTCAATATCTCCTCGCTGGTAAGACTCGATAATCGGTTTCCAATTCTTTCTTTTAAAATTTTGTCCATGTAAAAAGAAAATATTTTATTAAAAAGTTTTTAAAATATTTTAAAACATAAAAATATTTCGTCATTTATTATGATGGAAATTGATGACAAGTCAAGAACTACGCGTATGTGCATTCCAATCTAAATCTTGCATGATTATTTTTCTCAAATATTACATATACTGGATTGTATGTAAAATTTTTACAATATTTTAAGCTCTCTCTAATTGCAATTCTTGCTATAAATTAATTATGTAATTTCTTTTTTTCGCTTTAAGTGAAATGAGAATATTTTTGTTACGTGTTATAAATTTAAAATTTACATTACTATTAATTATAATAAATAAATTGAGATAAATGAAAATAATATTTAGGTATAAATTAAGCTTCATTGTTGTCACAACATTGTTGTGAGATTAATAATTGCGAGCGATAAATTGTAAAACTAATTTAAATAATCATTTCATTCTGAATTAATTTTTCTTTTCAGATTTATTTAATTTTTATTTTTTTCTTTTTCTTTTATTATTTTCTTAATTTATTTAACATTAATTATTAATTATAATTCATTTCGATCAATTATTTATATTTTACATTTTTCGAATTCATTCATATTAATTATTAATTTTAATGTTTCCTTCGAAAATTTTCCAAAAATAAATTTTTAAAAATCAATATCATACTAAGAACTAGGCAGTATCTCTAAATCCAGAAAATTGTGCCAATTTTCCTTTAGATATTCTGGTCTAGACTGGACTTCAGCTACAACTTCATTACACCTCTATCGGAGACATCGTGAGATCGTCGCTAGATCATCGTGGAATCGTCGCTAGATCACCGTGCGAACGTCGTAGGATCGATGCTAAATCATCGCGAGATCATCGTGGGATGCGTACATCGTGCATTTGGTACAAGAACACACCCTCTAATTTCGAACAAAATATAAAATTCTCTATATTTCTTAATTTATCGATTTTATATAGCTAGTATTACTATCTTTATATAGTTAGTATTATTATCTTTTTATCAATTATTCTCCAAATCTAATTCGAGTCACTGTCCATCAATCATCACGCAACAATTGCACGATTTCATCGGATGATTGATGCTCTAATTCCGATGACCAGTGGAATATTTCGAAGGTCCACGATTGATATCTTTGGATACCAATTAATGACAGGTTCTATACGTTGAATGCAATCTTTTGAAAATCGGCCTCAGTGGTTCTAGAATGACTTCCTTGAGTTCCTTCCTGTGGTCGTCGTGGACATCATGCATACAACTACAATGCCGATATTCATTTCATGAGTCAAATAACTCAATTGATATAAGCTGTTATAAAGATGATAGTAACTCGAACTGATTCTTTTATTCTTTCCCCTAGATTTAAATTTAACATTAATATTTAAATATGAGTTTAATTTCATTTTACGTTTTTCATGAATAATATTTTTAATTATGATAAATATTCTTATTATATCTCAACATTTATTTTAAACGTAGAAGAAGAATAAAAATAATAATGTTAGATTCTATCTATTTTAATTTTAACAACAGAAGGAGAAAAATGAATATTATAATCTGATTTAGTCTGTTGGATGTTCCAAGTTTTGTATTTTACTATCATTATATTTTTAGATATACATTATACTGAGGACCAAAAATTCCTATATCTAATAACCAAATTTCTTGTTTCGTTTCATTATCTAGATTTAAAGATAGAATAGTCTTAAAGTTAACGGTTGTGCTTCTGCATAATGTCTTAAGGCTGTCTATATATGTTGACAGTATGCAGTGGCAAGTATATTGGATGAATTTTTCTTTATAAAAAAAAAAAAAAAAAAAAAGAATATTGATACATTTATTACATAAAAATTATTGGTGTTAATATTTGCCTTATTCCAATATATATATATTCTAATATATATAGAGTTTAATTTTCAATTTTATGATTTTAGGGAAACTTAGACAACATTTAAGAACAAAACTAGAGTCAAAATTTTCACCACTTTCACAAGAAAACACAATGCAGTGAATTCTAATGAAACGACTATTGTCATTTCATTATAAATTGTGCATTTTAAATTGTGCAATTTATTATGACAATTGAACAAATACACGATTACATGGATCATTATCTCGATTTTATCTTTTACAGAAAAAAATTGAATAATTGTGCCCGTAATAAGATTATATGTGCTTCAGAGTTGATGAATTCTCTTTTTCCACCAAGTTCTTTAAATACTGCAAGATAGTATTTTTCTAATTATATAGTATAATTTTAAAAAATATAATCTTCAAAATAAGAAAATTATAAAAATTAAGATTGGAGAGAAACTATATCCGAGATTTATATTTACTTATGTTCTAAAGTAACTCTTAATTTTATAATACAAATTGGTAAAAGTATTCTACAAAAAAATAGTTAAATTATTTACATTTTCAAATTAAACAAACAAAGAAAACTAAAGAAAACTAGAACACTTCACTAAGCACTTATTAAAATGTTTATTACTTCAAATCATTGATTTGAATTTTTTTTTTTTATTTCTTTTTACTGTCAAATTTTCAATTTTCATATAGGTTAAAATCACTAAGATATTATATATTATTTCGTATTATTTGTAGCAATCTTTTAAATTATGTATTAAATTTATTTATATTTTTATAATTTATATTTTATAACGTATTTTTAAATATATTATTAATATGAATGTATATTATGTATAATCAAATATATATATATATATATATATATATATTATTCTAAAAAATATAAATTCACAGAATATCATTTAGAAAATAATTAAATGTGACAACAAAAACGATATTTAAATTAAATAACCTAAAAGTATTTTAGCTCTTCTACAACAACATTCGATTTAAATTATTATATATATATTTATAGTATATCAATCACATTGTTATAATTAACTTAATGTTCCACACCTGTTAACAATATTATTTTAATTATTTTAATTGTCATAACACTGATATATATTTAGTTCTAATAAATTAATTAACAAATATATGGTATCATGAATTTATTTATCGAACAGATAATATTAACAGACGATATACATGACCGTTATTCATAAAAATATAAATAATTTATATTATCAAAAATCTTTATCTTTCTTTTATTTTCACCTTTATATAATGCATACTATATATATGTACATATATATATATATATATATATATACATACAAACACATTTATATTGTTGCTTTCATATGTACATATACACACGCATACACACACAACAAATTAGATCAATCTTTAAGTTTTTTAAATTAATTTAGATAATATATCTGAACGAAATACTTCTTTTAATGTAAATATAATCCACTCTGAGTAAAAAATTTATTTCTTTTTTCATTATTAACTTGTTAATAAAAATTTTACCTATACAATTAATCGCAGAAGTTTTCATACACTTTATACAAATTCAGTTGAATTTACGTTATCGAAATCAACGATAATTTTCTTTTATATGAAACTATATGAATTGCGATTCATATAATAATATGAAATCATTTTTTTTATTATCATTTCAATATCATTTCAAAGCAGTGAAATCAATTTTTCAAGTTTCAATATTATTTTCCTTTCTTTACATACTTTTATTTCGTCATCATTCAAGATAAAACAAAATTTTAAATTATAAAATATTGAATTCTATCATCTATTCTATCGGAGATGGAATAAAATATATTTTCAGAAGAAATTGTATTACAATATTCAAAACATGGAAAAATGAGAATTGAGATACTCAAAGAAATTTTTTGTACAAAAATAAATTATTTTATACATAAAATTTAATATATTGCTATATATAAATTTTCATTGAAATCAAATCTTTCATAATAATTTAATTTTTTTACAAGATAATGTAAAAAATTTTTGATTGACTCTATATTAAATTATGTAAGATCTCGAATAGTCAAACTAATAGCAGTAATACCAGTAGTCTAAGTGTTCAATATAATTTTTTAGATAATCCAATAATTTATATTATCCTATTTAATGTGAAACATGATAGTTTTACTGTATATTACCCGTTTATATATATACGTATATATATTTATATTTATATGTACATATATATTCGTTTCAATCATTTCTTTCAACTTTTTGATCTCTTTTCCTTCTTACCTATCAAATTATTTCTCAAATTGCTAGTACCATTGCATTTCTTTTTCTTTTTTTTTTTTTTTTTTCAATGCTTCTAAATACATAGGAATACTGTTAACGAAGATATCCTCAGATTTATATTTATTTTCGCTCATAAATTTATCTTCAATTTTTATCCATGACTCATTTCTTCAATTACATATCGCTTACCATATCATTTTCAAACTTCTATTTAATTTCACCGTGCCAATCTCTATCATTGCCTATCATTGAATATTAATGTTAAATATAAAAATATAAATAGATATCATATTATTCTCTAATACGGAACGATCACATCCAACTTCAAAATTTTCAATGATACTGTATGGTAAAATTGTAGATTCTACATTGAGTCCTTGAATCCAAATCTATTTCCATTTAAATTTTCAAGTGTTAAAGTATCATCTCGAAACATCTGTATCTGCATCATGTAATTAAATTATCGAGATTTAAAATTTTATTTAAATAATATGAATATTTCGTAAAAATATTTCACACCAATCTTCTTACCAATGCTTTACCATTTTATCTTGTTATATTATCATCTTGTGATACGTGATACGTTAATGTTAATGTTCTTTTGATACGCTTAAATCATTTTCATCTAAATTAATATTCACAAATTTCAATTCTTCTGAAAACAAAATTATCATTGCATTTAGCAAATACACAAATCAAAAAGCATAAAAATGTATGTAAAAATGTACGTTTACTATAATCATAGAAGAAAAACAAAAATAATGATGTTAGATTCTGTCTGTTTTAATTTTCTAATGAAAAGAGAAAAATGAATATTTTAACCTGATGGATGTTTAATCCAAGCTTAGTATTTTACGGTCATTATATTTTTAGATACATGTTGTATCAAAGGACCAAAAGTTCCTATATCTGATAACCAAATTTCTTACTTCGTTTCATTACGTTTAAAGATGATAGAATAGAATGGCTTTAAAGTTAACGATCGTGCTTCTGCATAATATCTTGAAATTGCCCATCTTGAAGTGTGTACATTGACAGTATGTGCAGTGACAGTGTGCATATTGGATGAATTTTTTCCTTATAAAAAAGAAAAAAAAAATATTGATATATTTATTACATAAAAATCATTGACATTAATATTTGTCTTATTCCAATTATATATATATATATATACAGAATTCAATTTTTAATTTTACGATTTAAGGAAAACTTACACATTTAAGAAGACTAGAGTCAAATCTTCCTTCACTATTTTCATTTCAAAGAAACACAATGCAGTGGATTCTAATGATACGAGTGTTGTCATTTCATTACAAATTATTACAAATTTATTAATGGCAATTAAACAAATCCATACGATATTACCTCGGATCTTTATCTCGATTTTATCTTCTACAGACAAAAGTTGAGCAATTGTGCTTGTTCCTGAGTTTTTGCTTCCTTTACATGTGCTTCGGTTCCTGAATTTTCTTTTTTTAACAGGTTCTTTAAATATTCCATCACAGTATTTATTTTTACAACACAAACCATGAGATTAGACCATTATAATTTTCACAATGTGGAATATTTATACATTGTCCATTTCTACCTAATACGGTTAAATAATATTATTCTTTATTAGTAATATGCACAATTAAATCTTTTTATGGAATAAAATATATTTAAACTGGATTATTATTATTAAGAATGTTTATCAATATAATTAAATACAAAAATTATTATGAGTTTAAATATTTCTACATTATTATATTTCTTCTACTTGAATCCTTTAAATTTAAAAAGTATAATCTTCAAAATAACAAAATTATGAAAATTAAGATTGTAAAGATACTATATGTGAGATTTATATTTATTTATGTTCTAAAATTCTATTATATAAACAATTGTTAATTTTATAATACAAATTGGTAAAAATATTCCATAGAAAAATAGTTAAATTATTTACACTTTCACACTTTCAAAATAAAGAAAACTAAAACACTTCACTAAGCACTCATAAAAATATTTATTGTTTCATACCATTGATTTTCCTTTTTTATTTCTTTTTACTCATGAATTGTCAACTTTCATATAGGATATAATCATTAAGGTTACGTAAAATTGTTTCGTATTATTCATACCAATTTTTTGAAATTATGCATTAAATTTATTTATATTTTTATAAATTATATTTTAAATATATTTTAATAATATGTGTGTATATCTATATATATACGAATTTATATGATTTACAAAATATAAATTCACAGAATATCTATTAGAAAATAACGTGATTAAACGTGACGGCAAAAACGATATTTAAATTAAATAATCTAAACATATTTTAACTCCTCTATAACAATATTCGATTTAAAGTATTTTATATATATATTTACAGTATATTAATCACATTGTTATAAATTAAAATAACGTGCCACACCTGTTAACAATATTATTCTTAATTATTTTAATTGTCATAATTTTGATATATATTTACTTCTAATAAATGTATGGTATCACGAATTTATTTAAACAAACAAATACTAATATTACCAGACGATATATATGACAGATTTTCATAAAAATATAAATTATTTATATTATCAAAAATCTTTATCTTTCTTTAATTTTCACCTTTATAAAAAGATACAATGCATACTATATACACATTTATACTGTATTCTTTCACATTCACACATACATATATATATATATATATATATATATATATATATATATATATATAAACACATCAAATTAAATCGATCTTTAATTTCTTTAAATTAATTTAGATAATATGTCTCAACGAAATACTTCTTTTAATGTAAATACAATCCACTTTGTGTAAAATATATTTATTTTTTCATTATTAACTTGTTAATAAGAATATTATATATACATTTAGTCGCAGTTTTTACACAAATTCAATTGAATTTGTGTTATCGAAATTAATGATAATTTTGTTTTATATGAAATATTAAGAGTATAATAATATATATATATATATATATATATATATATATATATATATATTTATTCGTATATATTTATATATAAATATATACGAATATATAATTATTTAAATATATTTAAATAAATATGCTCATTAATATTTATATATATATTAGTATATATTTATATATTATATAAATTATATATATTTATATATTTATATATATAAAAAGATTAAAAATTTATACTAATATAAATTATAACGTATTAAAAAATATGAATAAGTTTATTTGTTTGTAAAAATTTGAAAATTAAAATCTGAAATAATTAATTTTTAATTTATTTATATATATATAATCTTTTTAAATTTATTATGTTAATAAATTATTTATAAAATTTAAATTATTATTAAAAATATAAATTAATGTTAATAGATATTTCTGTAACAATAAAAGAAAGTTTAATTCGGAAATTAATTTTTATAATGATTAATACAAGCGCCAGCAATAGCAATTAAACTTGATTTATAAATTAATTTATTCTAGTAAAATTTATATATAAAAATTTAAATTATAATTAAATTTATTGATTTTAGTTGAAATTTAGAATTAATTAGTAATAATTAATAAGAATTAATAAGTAATTATTATTAAGATTAATTAATATTATAATGTTTAATAAAATATTAGGATTAGATATCCTATTATAGAAAAATAATATTATAGAAAAATAAATTAAATATTAAATAATTAAATGTTGAATTATTAAAATTAAATAATATGGCGGCTTTTATCTATTATATCTAATTAGGTATACTTGTTTATTAATTCGATAATTCACGATAAGAAATACTTGAGTTTATATTTATGTATTTCAATTAATTTTTTTAATTAATTTGAATAAATTTGAGTTAGAAATGTTTTAGACAAAAATAATTCAAATCAAAATGTACTATATTCAAGATAAGAAATGAGTTTCAATAAATGTAATTTTTGGTTTATTTATTTTAATATAAATATAAAAAATATTTAAAAGTAAATTAAAATAATTACTTTAATTGAAGATTGTTTTAAAAAATGTATAAATTACCCGTTAATTTCATTAAAGTTGAAATAAATGGTAACATGATAAATGTATGGAAAGCGTTTTTAGATTTAAAATTTAGTTTAAAAAAATATTTCTGTTACATTGAAAAAATTAAAAAAATTTTTTCAATTTTATAAATTAATTTATTAAATTTTTTTTGTAATTAATAATTTTTAAAAATTTAAAAGAAATTGAAGTTAAATTAAATTGAAATAAGTATTTTGAATTAATTTTTATTTTTATGATTAAAAGTAATGTGAATGAAAGTTATTAAATATCAGAAAGTACAATTTTGTTTTACCTTTTGTATCAGAGTCATTTCAATTTCTAGTTATTTAAACATTTTCATTGCTATTGCATTTTTTTTAATAAAAAATTTCAATCTTTTTGTCATAAGTTATTGTGTTTTATTATCGATATTTCTCAAAGAACGACTTCCCATGGATCACGACAATTGATGGCAACGCAGATTCTTCGCATCTAATGATGAATCGCATGCATTTTTCCTCTGGTTACTTATTCATATCGTAGGATGAAAGATCCGAACCGGTAACTGGCTGTATACGTAGAATTTTGCACGAGCACAGTGACCGTAGATATGTATAATATCCGTGAATAGTGACATTTTTCTTTTTGTTATTTTATCTATTAGATCAGGATAGGTTTTCTTGTACAACGTTAGCGTTTTTAATAAAATAAATATATTATAATTTATTTATATTAATGAATTTATATTGATAAAATTTTATTACAATGTTATTAATTATATTTATGAATAAGTATTATATTAATATTTGAAAATACATAAAAAATATTGAAATAAGTATTTTTTAATGAAAAAATCAGATGTTCTCCGATTTTAATAGTATATTATATTTAAATAGAAATTACAATTATCATACAATGGTAGTGACGATAATATGTTTAAAAATTTGACATTCTTTTTTTGATTCGTATAAAATAATTTTACGTGCAAGAAGACATTTCGCGACAGGTAGATTTTTTAATCAAAGCGAAACTTTTAAAAATTGCGTTTATATTTTCGATAATATGCTTTGACGAAAAAATCACTTGAGGTTATTTTGATATATAAAGTCAATTATTTGTTATAATCAAATTGTAAATAAATTTATTATTCATTGTTGAAATTTTTCTATATTTTAATATTAAACTAGTATTTAGTAGTTTATTAAATTTATAAAGTAAATTTATTTAAAATGAAATAAATAAAATATGTAAATAAATTTTAACTTAAGAAATATCAATTCGTTAATTAAGAACAAAAATTAATATCCTTCTTAGCTCAGGATTTTCAGATTTAACCATTTCCATATCTATTACCAGGATTTCACTTAGATACTACTTGAATAAAAGAGAGACGATGATGATCATAGTTGATAAGCTAGTAAAGATTTTTTCGCGATTGACGATGAGTTAATATATCGTGCACGATGTATTTTCCACATTATGCGTGTGTGACTAGGCGTGTGAAATTGCGTCGTTTCAGCTTTTAATGAATTGAATTATTATTTATAATTTTTTACATTCGCTTCTATATAATACGAAACAGTAATAAATAGTAATTTTATCATTGTTATTATGAAATTCTCTTTAATGGTATGAAATAGTATGCCATTTATTTTTTAGCAAAATTATTTTTCTTGAAATGACATTTTCTTAATCATTATATCAGCATATTATATAAAAATCAACGTATATTTATTTATACGAAATTTACGCAATGGTCTTAATTAGCCATCATCAATCGATTTAAGGAAAATTGTACATAAAATTAGAATGTGAAAATATTGAGCCAAGCTCGGAGGCGTCTCGGGACGTTTTTCTTAGAGTAGACTTTTGCGCCCGAATATTATACGTTAGAATCGTGAAAAATGAATGTGTGTTGGTAGGTTTGTTTTGCAATTTTTTAAATATATATAGGGCTAGGTAGGATAGACAGTATACTTTTAGTTTGCCTGTTATAATTATAAGCAGGTAAGGCCGGACAGGTTGTCATAGTTTCTTATCGGATTGGCGTGTTTTCGCGTGACAACCTGTTCCAGAAATCAAATTTGAAAGATCGAGTGTGAGATTGAGACGTGTGGTTATCAATGGTCACGAGTTATGACTTTGCTTTCGATTTTTCGAATTCCGCGATCGTGGTTGCGAATTAAATGTCGAAACGAACGTCGAGCTCGAGATTCTGCTCATGGATACGATCACTGCGATCGTTGGTCATTTTTGTGCATTCAACTTTCGCGAGTCTTTTTTTCTTTATTTTTTTTTTTTTTATTTTTTGTGCGATTAGGATATCTCGAGGCTAGTTGTAAGTTTCAGCGAGCATTGCACTCGAAGAAAGAAGATCGAAGTGATCCGAAAATCTGTTGCGAAGAGAGCTACAACGAATGGCTACCCATTTTTTGGATTTTTTTTGGGGTCCAAAGAATGGGAAGTCATTGTTACTATTATATCACTGTGCTCGTTTCAGTAGTAATTGTTGTTATGTTGATTGGCTATTTGCATGCTGACCCATCGTCTTGATCAAGTTATCGTGGGAAATTCGTGATTTTGTTGATTAGTGTTGCAGTTGTAGTTTACAAATCTTTCGTTTTGAATTAGCGTTGCGATAAAATGATGGTCGAGTTTGCTTTAGTGTTGCGTTATAAGAAATATCGGAATTGCTTCTTATTAATTTGAATATGAAGTAGATTACTTTCTTATTTTCGTACGTATCATATAAAGTTACAATTTATGATAGATTTTGGAAATCATTTTTAATTTTTAGAATAATAATAATAATATTTTGGTTTAAATTCAAATTTAAGAATTAGTTTTATGTTGATAACGTAACGTTGCGTATTATAATTGTCCACTTTTCTTCCACCTAAATTGTAGAAATATATTCTGTTTGTGAACCTATTGCATCCCTTGTCACCTATTGTAACTGAACGAGTTGCAGAAAGGTGGTATAACAGCAGTCATTGATATGGCTATAATCTTCCGCATTTAGTGTTGCATATATTAAAGTATGAGTGCATAAATTCATAATTTAATTGGAATATATTTTCGCGAATTGTCTTTTCTTTCCTTTTTTTTTCTTCTTTTTTTATTTACTTTCTTTATTAATTATATATATATGTATATATATATATATATATATATATATTATATATATATATATATATATATATATATTGTATATATATATATTAATTATCGCTTATACATTAAGACATAAACTCTTTGCGTTTTGTTTTGAAAATTTGTTATATTAATGTTGCGAAATAAAATATTCTACTTACGGTTTGTTCGCATGAAGTGAACGATTTTAGATTTTAGATGGTCCTTCTGGCTATCTTTTTGTCTCTTTTTCAGCTCCTGTATTAACAAAGTATTTGTTATAGAAAATATAGTTGAAATATACATTCTTTTCTCATTATTGAATTTGTTTTAATTGTTATGATATTGTAGAAAATTATTTTTACGATGAAATGTTTAAGTCAATTCAAATGTAAATATAAATTTTTCTTTTAAAATTATTATAAAAAAATTTTAGTTATAATTCAAAATTTAAGTCTCCTTATCCTGTTATAATCCTGATCTTATAAATCTGCTTGAAAGAAAGTTGTGGATTATTTAATAATATATTAATAACTTTCTTCCAGATTTGAGTGTTTTTTTTTTCAGTATTATTTTAAGAATTTTATTTGTTACAGAAACTTATGGATGAAGATAAATAAGAAATATGGAGAAGTAAATTATTACTTAATTATCTGTCATTGAATTTTTTTAATTCGTTTGTATAGTTTATTTCAAGAATTATTCAGTTTTTAACGGAATATAACGAAGAAAATGTGCAATTATATTATATTTAGATGTCTAGTAGATAATATGTTTGAAGAAATTATTGAATTTTTTATATATAAATGTTAAGTTTTCTGAAACGATATTAAGTATAAGAATTATTCAGGATATTTGACTGGGAATAAAAATTATACAACATAATTTTAAGATGCTACAGGGATGATATTTAACACTGATGAAACGAAATGTATATATAATATAATGCACGGATAATTAATTATATGTTAGTCTGTGCTAATTAATTATATAGAAGAATGTAACGTAAGTAAGTAAAAGGTGACGTAATATATTGTTTATTTATTCTATTTTCTTTTTTTATGCTTTTATATAATTATTATTTTTTATAATTATTTTTCTTAGTATTGAATATGTAAAATATTGATAGAAATTAATATTGCATCAGTTTTTTTTATAATTTTTTGTATTTATTTTGTATAAGTGATCAATAGTGGTTTGAACGTTTTGCAAACTGTATACTGAAAAAAGAATTTATTTGAATATAAATTTTCATGTTAAAAGAATTATTAGAATTGAATATAATATTAGAAATAACATGAATAAATTATCATGTTAAAGAATAATTAACCAATCTTGATCCAGTGCAAATTGGAATATACAATATAGTTGTTATATTATATACCAATAATATAATTATATATTGGATATGAGGAATGTGATTCAATTAGTTGCGAGCTCGATATTTTCATAGATAAAAAATTTAGTGAAATTTAATGACGAATAACATTCTCGTTTTAATCTTTAAAATTATGAAGTATAAATAAATTTGCCTTATATTTTAAAAAGTTTTTTAGTTTTGTGTGTGTGTACTTAGATTATAACTTACTAGATAATAGAATAAATAATCTAAAGTTGATATTTCAGAACATATGACACAAAACTTCATATTCTGAAATACCAGTCTGTTCACATTTATTGTACTTCTCGTTTATCATTTATATTCACTGTTTCAAAGAATACATATAGAGGTTTAGAGATGGCGTTGGTAGTCCACTTTTATTCTCTATTATATCCTACTATTTTGAGTAAGTACTTAAATTCTTTCGTTTGCAATTTCGAGATAGCGTTCATAATTCTTATCCTGTCTTTGTTCTTTATTCTTATTATACGTGATCCTTATTATATATTATTATGTACTTTGCAAAATTTTTACCAAGAATGGATTTCAAATTTTATCTTCATTATTTAATTTATTTTTTAAAAATTTCGACAAAATTCGATTCAATTTTTATATGCTTTAAATATATATATATATATATATATATATATTCAGTCACAGGAAATATGCATACTTTACATGTATAAAAATTTTTTTTCATATATCGTTGAAGCAGAATGTATATTTTATAATATAAAATATATACGTTTTAAATATAAATTAGATTTTTAAATTTTGCAGTTTATATATTCTTTTTGTATAAATTATCCAGAAACTGAATTAGAAATTATCGGAGAACACTGATTAAAAGGTAATTTAGAAGATTTTTGAAGTAATTTCAAGCAATGTTTTTCTTTGCAAGAACAGTGTTAATATTTCATTAAGGAAATTTTGATGAAAGTTTTTGCAAAGGATAATGTTACGTTGAAATTAGATTTTCCAATCTTTCATTACGCTACTAATAAAATATCTATTTCTAATTAAACGTGATGGAAGATTGCACACGACAATGTTTCCTTTGGTATTCGATTTGCATTCCACTTTTCTTTAATCTCGTTTCCACGCAAAACTCGCATTGTTATACCATGTAGACTGAGACCGGATAGAATGAGCTATAAGATCGGAAATGTTAATCTATTCATGCACATCGTTTCGTTTGAGTCTCCAATAAATCACAATATTCTGGAATAAATTCGAAATGGAAGAAGTAGGTAGCCCAAATTTCGTCGTTTGGTAAAAATAAAAATATTGCTAAAAATTTTACCGTATTTATTTTTTTTATTTTCATGACAAAATACGATAGTAGAGTTTTCAATTATTCTCATCTTCAAATTTATTTTTTATATCTTTTAAAATATTTTTAATAAAATAATTTTCGTTTTGAATTGTTAATTTTTAATATTTTTTTTACCTCGTAATTAAATATATCCTTTTATTTATAAATTCATTTATTTTTATTTATTTATAAGATATGGCATTATGATTATATATATTTATGATTTGAAAAAAAATATTTTATAACGAAAAAATAATTTCGATTATTCTTTGATTGTGTGATGAAAAAATATTAAAGGTTTGTGTTAAACGATTAGGCAACAGATTTTATAATATTAAAAAGTATATAGGTTGTCTGTTATTTCCGAATGTCATTGTGTTTAATTGCAATATTTCAAGTTGTAATATCCGGTTAAATTGATCGGTAAAATGTTAAATTTACGGCCAATTATTTTAAGAATACGTAGACATACATTATATATTATTACAAATTTTTGTTTCTATCCTTTCATCACATAATTAAATCGAATCAATACGCAACAATAGAAGAATAAAGTATATAATATTTTTGAATTCCTTCTATCTATGTTCGTTTATGAAATTTCATTGTAAACAAAGAATATGATTCGCTTTTGTTTCTTACATTCATTCTTCGTTTTTTCTATTTAAATTCTAAAGAAACTATAACGCATAGAATTTTAATGTTTAGGCGAACAATAACATAAAAAGGATAATATCAAATTCTTTTTAAATATAATAATTTGGCAATTCGTACGTTTTGAGTTGAATTGATATATTTTTTATGTATTAAGACTTTTCGAAGATACGAAAAATGTAAAAAAAAAAAAAAAAAAAATAAAAAGATTCAAAAGAAGAATTTAAATTATAGTTGTTTCTATTTTTTTAAATTCGTTTTTCAATTTGTTTCATCATTCGTAATCATTCGTAATTTGTTTATTTTCGAAAAATTTTTTCCAAGAAATATTCAGTATAATGCAATTACATTGCGACATAAAATCGTTTCTACATTTTATTAAAATTTATATAATTCACATAATAATTTTTCTTTATAATTTGTAATCAATATATTTCTCTGATATTTTCTTGATTTAAAAAAATATGGTATCCAACATAATAAGTTTTATTTTTATTTAGTCACTTAAATTGTTTTTGACAGAAAAATTGTTCGTTCATTTATCATCAATCATGTCATTTTTTAGACACATATCGATGCTTATCGAATATTATTTTTCTCGTACTTTTAGAAGACAAAAATGACTGACGTTTTATTCCAAACGCGATTGATTCAAAAACAAATAACATTATTCTAGTTCGAGAAATCTATAAGAAAGATGCGCCGATCTGTTCCTATTTATTGAGAAATCTTTGTATACAACAGATTACTACTCAAGCGAAAAATTTTCTCGAACTTGGCCAGTCATGATTCGGGCATTAGCCAAGATATTATTGGTTATTGGCGTGCCCCACCGGGAAACTGATCTTGACTTTTCTAATTAAGCCAGGAAGGAATTTTTCTGAGGGTATAAACTTCAGTTGCAAATAGAGTCTCATGGTGATCACATCGTAGTTCGATCGCCGAGTATGACAATTACATTAGTTTTGTTCTAACACATTCTCTATCCGTTGGATGCGAATGATGCCTGCTATGACTTTGAAAGAGACCCTGCTCTCTAGTTATGCCCTCCGCAAGTAACCAGTCTTATACAGTTCACTCATCTTTAAGAAGGATACCACTTGTTACGATATCTGTCGAAGAACATTTTATAAGCAACTATTATCTTACATCCACCAAAACATTATAATAATATTATTGCGGGAGCAAAATGTTCTTTGCATGTAAAAGATATAAGGAAAGATTAAATTAAAAAAGGTAATACTTTTTCAAATATTTTATTTCATTTTAAATATTTACGATAAATAAACAAACAAATTATTGGATTGGCAACTAAGTAATTGCGGATTTCACTCATAGATGTCTTCAGTTGAATTTTTAGATTTGCTGGCCTAGTCCAAATGTAAAACACATTTTATTATTTGATAGTTGGCAATTCAGCTGTCAATCAGTAAAAAAAGTTTTTTGATCGGTTGCGTAATTTTCGTTTGGCGTTCGTTGAAAAATGGGAAATCAAAAGGAACATTATCGTCATATTTTGCTTTTTTATTTTCGCAAAGGGAAAAACGCATCACAAAAAATTGTGTGTATGTGCTGTTTATGGCGACGAAACCTTAAAGAACGGTAGTGTCAAAATTGGTTTGACAAATTTCGTTCTGGTGATTTTTCACTCAAAGACGAAAAACGCTCTGGTCGTCCAGTTGAAATTGATGACGACCTAATCAAAGCAATAATCGATTCGGATCGTCACAGTACTCGTGAGATTGCAGAGAAGTTTCATGTATTACATACATGCATTGAAAACCACTTAAAACAACTTGGCTATGTTCAAAAACTCGATACATGGTCCTCACGAACTGAAAGAAAAGCATTTAATGCAACGCATTAACAGCTGCGATTTGCTAAAGAAACGATTTGCTAATGAAAATGATTCGTTTTTAAAACGACTGATAACTGGCGATGAAAAATGGGTTGTTTACAACAATATCAAGCGGAAAAGATCGTGGAGCAGGCCACGTGAACCAGCTCAAACAACATCAAAAACTGGTATTCATCAAAAGAAGGTTTTGTTATCAGTTTGGTGGGATTACAAAGGAATTGTCTATTTTGAACTCTTACCACTCAACCGAACGATCAATTCTGTTGTCTACATTGAACAACTAACGAAATTAAACAATGCAGTTGAAGAAAAGCGAATTGACAAATCGAAAAGGTGTTGTATTTCATCATGACAATGCAAGGCCACACACATCTTTGGTCACTCGGCAAAAATTATTGGAGCTTGGTTGGGATGTTTTGTCACATTCACCATATAGTCCTGACCTTGCACCATCTGATTACTTTTTATTTCGATCTTTACAAAACTGCTTAAATGGTAAAAATTTCAATAATGATGATGATATCAAATTGTACCTGATTCAGTTTTTTGCTAATAAAAACCAGAAGTTTTACGAATGTGGGATTATGATGCTGCCTGAAAGATGGCAAAAAGTCATTGATCAAAATGGGTAACACATTACAGAATAAAGTTATTTAGTTCCATGAAAAAATTATCTTTGATTTTAAAAAAAATCCGCAAATACTTAGTTGCCAATGAAAATTGTTGGACTTGATTATTATTATTATGTTTTTATGCTAAATTCAAACTATGGTAAATCGAACACAAATGGAGATTATTTGTAGTCGATATAGTTTATGGTATGAAAAAAAAGTCTGAAAAAATTCATGTATCATATATTTAGAAGAGAGTGAATTGAAATTGATACACAAACAGATTTGAAATATTTTTATATTTCCTACGTTAAAAATAAAAAAGTAGATTATATCATATCTCTATGTATCTTATTATATATCTGTGTAGCGTACATATTGAGTTATAATTATTTTAAATAATTTTATTAACTAAAACTATTTTATTTTATTACAGAAATTATTTTTAATGATGAAAAATGTAAATAT
>NW_020555895.1:0-20251 GCF_003254395.2 Apis mellifera
ACAGAGGATTGCAAATAATTCTTTAATTATATTATAAATTATATTATATTATATTATATTATAATTTGTAATATAAATTAATTATATTACAAATTTAATCATTTAATTATTTTAACTTTTAATTTTTAATTGATTAAACTGGATTGCAGATATTAGTTATAAGTATTAATGTATTATATAAATTATATTAAATTTACTATAATAAGTGCGTTTCCATCCGTATCAAGATATACTCCATAATTTAAAGCGAAAACTAAAAATTTTCAATTTTTTTACTCTTTTTTATATTCTCGCTTTTCATTTTCATTATTTTTCATATCAAGTTTTTATTCTTATCATTATTTCAATCGTTTCTTTACTTTCTTCCTCAATTTATCCTTTTGATTATTTTATATTTTCTTCTTCTCTTTATCTCAAATCATGCAACAGTGGTAGAAGTCGTTGGGCCGATGCTCTGCTTCCGGTGACCAGTTAAGGGTTCGCGCTCTGATCGATTGGTACTCTCAAGTACTCGATCAGAGTTAGGTCTCGTGGTTGAACGTTGTCTTTGTAATCCGGCTCCGGTGGTCAGGGATTTATGCCTTGCTCCTTCCTGTGTCGTTGAGACATAAAACGTTCAACTATTAGACCATTGTCGTAACCCTCGATTGGTCACGACTGGCAAGTATCATCCGTCCATCGATTTTCGTAAGTCCATTGATGTAAGTCGTGATATGAGAACGATAGAGAGGGTTGATTTTTCATCGATTACGTATCTTAAGTTCTTTTTTTAATGCTTGTTATTTTATTGGTGTGCATTTAGTTTTTGAATTTTTTTGAGTTCTCTCTTTTTTTTATTGAAGTTTTATTTATTATAAGTGATTTAGTATAAATGATTTTAAATATTTCTTTTTTTCGCTTTAAGTTAGAAGAGAGTATTCTTGATACGGATAATATTAATAGAAGTGTTATGTATTGTAAATTATAGATTTAAGGTACGGAATAACTTAGTACTAAGCTATCATCGTTGGACAACGTAGGACGACAATGGACGACGTGGGACTTAATCTTTAATTTTATTATATATTTCCTGTAATTAATAAAAATTTTATATGTGATATACGTATATTACATACCAAAAAATGTAAAAAATTTTTGTAAAAATTTACTGCGTGTTCATTAAGTTATATAATTAATTTTTATTTTATGTTTCAGATTTTTTAATTTTTATATGATATTTTGTTTGTGTATTTCTTATTTTTATTCAATTATTTTGTTCAATTTAATCATTAATTTTTAATGCTTTTTTTTATTTGTCAGGTTTAGATGGGTCTCGATGCGTAGTCACCTCCTCGTGGGTGAGACCCGATAATTGGCATCGCTTTCCAAAATCGTATATCACAAAATTTATTTCGTTAATTTGTTTTAGGAAATACTTTAATTTTAAAAATATCAAATATATCTCATCAATGATAGTGGATCTGTGGAAAGCGATGGCAAGCCAAGAACTAAGCACATTTGCAATCCAGGGTAAATTTTGTATAATTCATTTAATTATATTGACTTTTAATTTTTAATTAATTAAACTGAATTGCAGATATTACTTATAAGTTTATGTATTATATAAATTAGATTAAGTTTAATGTAATAAGTGCGTTACCCGTATCAAGATATTCTCCTTAATTTATAAAAGCGAAAAATAAAATTTTTTAATTCACTTCCACCCCTTTTACAATCTTTTCTTTTTCATTATTTTTCATTTCGAGTTTTTATTCTTATCATTATTCGAATCATTTTTCACTTTCTTTCTCAATTTATACTTTTGGTTATTTTATATTTTTTTCTTCTCTTTCGTCGCTTATTGCAAGTCATGCAACGATGGCAGGAGTCATTGGATCGGTGCTCTACTTACGGTGGCCAGTTAAAGGTCCGCGCTCTGATGGATTGGTATCTTCTAATATTCGAGCAGAGTTTGGCCTCATTGTCAAACGTTGTCTTTGTAATCCGGCTCCGGTGGTCAGGGATTTATGCCTTGCTCCTTCCTGTGTCGTTGGGACATAAGACGTTCTACTATTAGGCCATTGTCGTAACTCGATTGGCCACGATTGGAAAGTATCATCTGGACTGGTGCTCTACTTCCGGTGGCCAGTTAAGGGTGCGCGCTCTGATCGATTGGTACTCTCAAGTATTGGATCAGAGTTAGGTCTCGTGGTTGAACGTTGTCTTTGTAATCCGGCTCCGGTGGTCAGGGATTTATGCCTTGCTCCTTCCTGTGTCGTTGGGACATAAGACGTTCAACTATTAGGCCATTGTCGTAACCCTCGATTGGCCACGACTGGAAAGTATCATCTGGAGTGGTGCTCTACTTTCGGTGGCCAGTTAAGGATCCGCGTTCTGATCGAGTGGTACTCTCAAGTACTGGATCAGAGTTAGGTCTCGTGGTTGAACGTTGTCTTTGTAATCCGGCTCCGGTGGTCAGGGATTTATGTCTTGCTCCTTCCTGTGTCGTTGGGACATAAGACGTTCTACTATTAGGCCATTGTCGTAACCTTCGATTGGTCACGACTGGTAAGTATCGTCTGTCCATTGATTTTCGTAAGTCCATTGATGTAAATCGTGATATGAGAGCGACAGAAAGAGTTGATTTTTCATCGATCTTAAGTTCTTTTTTTAATACTTATTATTTATTTGGCCTGTATTTAGTTGCTTTTTGAACATTTTGACTTCTCTTTTTTTTATTGAAGTTTTATTTATTATAAATGATTTAGTATAAATAATTTTTAATTTTTCTTTTATTCGCTTTAAGTTAGACGAGAGTATTCTTGATACGGGTAATATTAATGAAAATGTTATGTATTTTAAATTATAGATTTATGATTTTAAGTTATAAATTAAGTTAATATTAGCGTTTAAGCTGTCATCGTTGGACAACGTGGGATTGGACATCAAAGTATTGTAAAATATATTTAAAAAATGCTGTAAAGATCATTGTCAAATATCATTGTATAATAATTCAAATAATTGTTTCATTTTATGTATTCATAATTAATATTTCTTTCATATTTCAGATTTATTTAATTTATATATGATATATTTAATTTATTTATAATTTATTTAACTCTTGTCATTAATTCATTTTATATATTTTATATTTTTCTAATTTGTTAATGTTAATCGTTAATTTTTTTTTTTTTTTTAGTTTTAGGTGGGTCTCGATGCGTAGTCACCTCCTCGTCGGTGAGACCCGGTAATTGGCATCGCTTTCCAAAATCGTATATCACAAAATTTATTATTTTTCATTAAAGTTTTCGAAATATTTTAAATTTAAAAATATCAAATATATTTCATCAATGATAGTGTACGGAAAGCGATGGCAAGCCAAGAACTACGCACATCTGCAATCCAGTATAAACTTTGCATAATTCTTTTAATTATATTATAAATTATATTATATTATATTATATTATAATTTGTAATATAAATTAATTATATTACAAATTTAATCATTTAATTATTTTAACTTTTAATTTTTAATTGATTAAACTGGATTGCAGATATTAGTTATAAGTATTAATGTATTATATAAATTATATTAAATTTACTATAATAAGTGCGTTTCCATCCGTATCAAGATATACTCCATAATTTAAAGCGAAAACTAAAAATTTTCAATTTTTTTACTCTTTTTTATATTCTCGCTTTTCATTTTCATTATTTTTCATATCAAGTTTTTATTCTTATCATTATTTCAATCGTTTCTTTACTTTCTTCCTCAATTTATCCTTTTGATTATTTTATATTTTCTTCTTCTCTTTATCTCAAATCATGCAACAGTGGTAGAAGTCGTTGGGCCGATGCTCTGCTTCCGGTGACCAGTTAAGGGTTCGCGCTCTGATCGATTGGTACTCTCAAGTACTCGATCAGAGTTAGGTCTCGTGGTTGAACGTTGTCTTTGTAATCCGGCTCCGGTGGTCAGGGATTTATGCCTTGCTCCTTCCTGTGTCGTTGAGACATAAAACGTTCAACTATTAGACCATTGTCGTAACCCTCGATTGGTCACGACTGGCAAGTATCATCCGTCCATCGATTTTCGTAAGTCCATTGATGTAAGTCGTGATATGAGAACGATAGAGAGGGTTGATTTTTCATCGATTACGTATCTTAAGTTCTTTTTTTAATGCTTGTTATTTTATTGGTGTGCATTTAGTTTTTGAATTTTTTTGAGTTCTCTCTTTTTTTTATTGAAGTTTTATTTATTATAAGTGATTTAGTATAAATGATTTTAAATATTTCTTTTTTTCGCTTTAAGTTAGAAGAGAGTATTCTTGATACGGATAATATTAATAGAAGTGTTATGTATTGTAAATTATAGATTTAAGGTACGGAATAACTTAGTACTAAGCTATCATCGTTGGACAACGTAGGACGACAATGGACGACGTGGGACTTAATCTTTAATTTTATTATATATTTCCTGTAATTAATAAAAATTTTATATGTGATATACGTATATTACATACCAAAAAATGTAAAAAATTTTTGTAAAAATTTACTGCGTGTTCATTAAGTTATATAATTAATTTTTATTTTATGTTTCAGATTTTTTAATTTTTATATGATATTTTGTTTGTGTATTTCTTATTTTTATTCAATTATTTTGTTCAATTTAATCATTAATTTTTAATGCTTTTTTTTTATTTGTCAGGTTTAGATGGGTCTCGATGCGTAGTCACCTCCTCGTGGGTGAGACCCGATAATTGGCATCGCTTTCCAAAATCGTATATCACAAAATTTATTTCGTTAATTTGTTTTAGGAAATACTTTAATTTTAAAAATATCAAATATATCTCATCAATGATAGTGGATCTGTGGAAAGCGATGGCAAGCCAAGAACTAAGCACATTTGCAATCCAGGGTAAATTTTGTATAATTCATTTAATTATATTGACTTTTAATTTTTAATTAATTAAACTGAATTGCAGATATTACTTATAAGTTTATGTATTATATAAATTAGATTAAGTTTAATGTAATAAGTGCGTTACCCGTATCAAGATATTCTCCTTAATTTATAAAAGCGAAAAATAAAATTTTTTAATTCACTTCCACCCCTTTTACAATCTTTTCTTTTTCATTATTTTTCATTTCGAGTTTTTATTCTTATCATTATTCGAATCATTTTTCACTTTCTTTCTCAATTTATACTTTTGGTTATTTTATATTTTTTTCTTCTCTTTCGTCGCTTATTGCAAGTCATGCAACGATGGCAGGAGTCATTGGATCGGTGCTCTACTTACGGTGGCCAGTTAAAGGTCCGCGCTCTGATGGATTGGTATCTTCTAATATTCGAGCAGAGTTTGGCCTCATTGTCAAACGTTGTCTTTGTAATCCGGCTCCGGTGGTCAGGGATTTATGCCTTGCTCCTTCCTGTGTCGTTGGGACATAAGACGTTCTACTATTAGGCCATTGTCGTAACTCGATTGGCCACGATTGGAAAGTATCATCTGGACTGGTGCTCTACTTCCGGTGGCCAGTTAAGGGTGCGCGCTCTGATCGATTGGTACTCTCAAGTATTGGATCAGAGTTAGGTCTCGTGGTTGAACGTTGTCTTTGTAATCCGGCTCCGGTGGTCAGGGATTTATGCCTTGCTCCTTCCTGTGTCGTTGGGACATAAGACGTTCAACTATTAGGCCATTGTCGTAACCCTCGATTGGCCACGACTGGAAAGTATCATCTGGAGTGGTGCTCTACTTTCGGTGGCCAGTTAAGGATCCGCGTTCTGATCGAGTGGTACTCTCAAGTACTGGATCAGAGTTAGGTCTCGTGGTTGAACGTTGTCTTTGTAATCCGGCTCCGGTGGTCAGGGATTTATGTCTTGCTCCTTCCTGTGTCGTTGGGACATAAGACGTTCTACTATTAGGCCATTGTCGTAACCTTCGATTGGTCACGACTGGTAAGTATCGTCTGTCCATTGATTTTCGTAAGTCCATTGATGTAAATCGTGATATGAGAGCGACAGAAAGAGTTGATTTTTCATCGATCTTAAGTTCTTTTTTTAATACTTATTATTTATTTGGCCTGTATTTAGTTGCTTTTTGAACATTTTGACTTCTCTTTTTTTTATTGAAGTTTTATTTATTATAAATGATTTAGTATAAATAATTTTTAATTTTTCTTTTATTCGCTTTAAGTTAGACGAGAGTATTCTTGATACGGGTAATATTAATGAAAATGTTATGTATTTTAAATTATAGATTTATGATTTTAAGTTATAAATTAAGTTAATATTAGCGTTTAAGCTGTCATCGTTGGACAACGTGGGATTGGACATCAAAGTATTGTAAAATATATTTAAAAAATGCTGTAAAGATCATTGTCAAATATCATTGTATAATAATTCAAATAATTGTTTCATTTTATGTATTCATAATTAATATTTCTTTCATATTTCAGATTTATTTAATTTATATATGATATATTTAATTTATTTATAATTTATTTAACTCTTGTCATTAATTCATTTTATATATTTTATATTTTTCTAATTTGTTAATGTTAATCGTTAATTTTTTTTTTTTTTTTAGTTTTAGGTGGGTCTCGATGCGTAGTCACCTCCTCGTCGGTGAGACCCGGTAATTGGCATCGCTTTCCAAAATCGTATATCACAAAATTTATTATTTTTCATTAAAGTTTTCGAAATATTTTAAATTTAAAAATATCAAATATATTTCATCAATGATAGTGTACGGAAAGCGATGGCAAGCCAAGAACTACGCACATCTGCAATCCAGTATAAACTTTGCATAATTCTTTTAATTATATTATAAATTATATTATATTATATTATATTATAATTTGTAATATAAATTAATTATATTACAAATTTAATCATTTAATTATTTTAACTTTTAATTTTTAATTGATTAAACTGGATTGCAGATATTAGTTATAAGTATTAATGTATTATATAAATTATATTAAATTTACTATAATAAGTGCGTTTCCATCCGTATCAAGATATACTCCATAATTTAAAGCGAAAACTAAAAATTTTCAATTTTTTTACTCTTTTTTATATTCTCGCTTTTCATTTTCATTATTTTTCATATCAAGTTTTTATTCTTATCATTATTTCAATCGTTTCTTTACTTTCTTCCTCAATTTATCCTTTTGATTATTTTATATTTTCTTCTTCTCTTTATCTCAAATCATGCAACAGTGGTAGAAGTCGTTGGGCCGATGCTCTGCTTCCGGTGACCAGTTAAGGGTTCGCGCTCTGATCGATTGGTACTCTCAAGTACTCGATCAGAGTTAGGTCTCGTGGTTGAACGTTGTCTTTGTAATCCGGCTCCGGTGGTCAGGGATTTATGCCTTGCTCCTTCCTGTGTCGTTGAGACATAAAACGTTCAACTATTAGACCATTGTCGTAACCCTCGATTGGTCACGACTGGCAAGTATCATCCGTCCATCGATTTTCGTAAGTCCATTGATGTAAGTCGTGATATGAGAACGATAGAGAGGGTTGATTTTTCATCGATTACGTATCTTAAGTTCTTTTTTTAATGCTTGTTATTTTATTGGTGTGCATTTAGTTTTTGAATTTTTTTGAGTTCTCTCTTTTTTTTATTGAAGTTTTATTTATTATAAGTGATTTAGTATAAATGATTTTAAATATTTCTTTTTTTCGCTTTAAGTTAGAAGAGAGTATTCTTGATACGGATAATATTAATAGAAGTGTTATGTATTGTAAATTATAGATTTAAGGTACGGAATAACTTAGTACTAAGCTATCATCGTTGGACAACGTAGGACGACAATGGACGACGTGGGACTTAATCTTTAATTTTATTATATATTTCCTGTAATTAATAAAAATTTTATATGTGATATACGTATATTACATACCAAAAAATGTAAAAAATTTTTGTAAAAATTTACTGCGTGTTCATTAAGTTATATAATTAATTTTTATTTTATGTTTCAGATTTTTTAATTTTTATATGATATTTTGTTTGTGTATTTCTTATTTTTATTCAATTATTTTGTTCAATTTAATCATTAATTTTTAATGCTTTTTTTTTATTTGTCAGGTTTAGATGGGTCTCGATGCGTAGTCACCTCCTCGTGGGTGAGACCCGATAATTGGCATCGCTTTCCAAAATCGTATATCACAAAATTTATTTCGTTAATTTGTTTTAGGAAATACTTTAATTTTAAAAATATCAAATATATCTCATCAATGATAGTGGATCTGTGGAAAGCGATGGCAAGCCAAGAACTAAGCACATTTGCAATCCAGGGTAAATTTTGTATAATTCATTTAATTATATTGACTTTTAATTTTTAATTAATTAAACTGAATTGCAGATATTACTTATAAGTTTATGTATTATATAAATTAGATTAAGTTTAATGTAATAAGTGCGTTACCCGTATCAAGATATTCTCCTTAATTTATAAAAGCGAAAAATAAAATTTTTTAATTCACTTCCACCCCTTTTACAATCTTTTCTTTTTCATTATTTTTCATTTCGAGTTTTTATTCTTATCATTATTCGAATCATTTTTCACTTTCTTTCTCAATTTATACTTTTGGTTATTTTATATTTTTTTCTTCTCTTTCGTCGCTTATTGCAAGTCATGCAACGATGGCAGGAGTCATTGGATCGGTGCTCTACTTACGGTGGCCAGTTAAAGGTCCGCGCTCTGATGGATTGGTATCTTCTAATATTCGAGCAGAGTTTGGCCTCATTGTCAAACGTTGTCTTTGTAATCCGGCTCCGGTGGTCAGGGATTTATGCCTTGCTCCTTCCTGTGTCGTTGGGACATAAGACGTTCTACTATTAGGCCATTGTCGTAACTCGATTGGCCACGATTGGAAAGTATCATCTGGACTGGTGCTCTACTTCCGGTGGCCAGTTAAGGGTGCGCGCTCTGATCGATTGGTACTCTCAAGTATTGGATCAGAGTTAGGTCTCGTGGTTGAACGTTGTCTTTGTAATCCGGCTCCGGTGGTCAGGGATTTATGCCTTGCTCCTTCCTGTGTCGTTGGACATAAGACGTTCAACTATTAGGCCATTGTCGTAACCCTCGATTGGCCACGACTGGAAAGTATCATCTGGAGTGGTGCTCTACTTTCGGTGGCCAGTTAAGGATCCGCGTTCTGATCGAGTGGTACTCTCAAGTACTGGATCAGAGTTAGGTCTCGTGGTTGAACGTTGTCTTTGTAATCCGGCTCCGGTGGTCAGGGATTTATGTCTTGCTCCTTCCTGTGTCGTTGGGACATAAGACGTTCTACTATTAGGCCATTGTCGTAACCTTCGATTGGTCACGACTGGTAAGTATCGTCTGTCCATTGATTTTCGTAAGTCCATTGATGTAAATCGTGATATGAGAGCGACAGAAAGAGTTGATTTTTCATCGATCTTAAGTTCTTTTTTTAATACTTATTATTTATTTGGCCTGTATTTAGTTGCTTTTTGAACATTTTGACTTCTCTTTTTTTTTATTGAAGTTTTATTTATTATAAATGATTTAGTATAAATAATTTTTAATTTTTCTTTTATTCGCTTTAAGTTAGACGAGAGTATTCTTGATACGGGTAATATTAATGAAAATGTTATGTATTTTAAATTATAGATTTATGATTTTAAGTTATAAATTAAGTTAATATTAGCGTTTAAGCTGTCATCGTTGGACAACGTGGGATTGGACATCAAAGTATTGTAAAATATATTTAAAAAATGCTGTAAAGATCATTGTCAAATATCATTGTATAATAATTCAAATAATTGTTTCATTTTATGTATTCATAATTAATATTTCTTTCATATTTCAGATTTATTTAATTTATATATGATATATTTAATTTATTTATAATTTATTTAACTCTTGTCATTAATTCATTTTATATATTTTATATTTTTCTAATTTGTTAATGTTAATCGTTAATTTTTTTTTTTTTTTTAGTTTTAGGTGGGTCTCGATGCGTAGTCACCTCCTCGTCGGTGAGACCCGGTAATTGGCATCGCTTTCCAAAATCGTATATCACAAAATTTATTATTTTTCATTAAAGTTTTCGAAATATTTTAAATTTAAAAATATCAAATATATTTCATCAATGATAGTGTACGGAAAGCGATGGCAAGCCAAGAACTACGCACATCTGCAATCCAGTATAAACTTTGCATAATTCTTTTAATTATATTATAAATTATATTATATTATATTATATTATAATTTGTAATATAAATTAATTATATTACAAATTTAATCATTTAATTATTTTAACTTTTAATTTTTAATTGATTAAACTGGATTGCAGATATTAGTTATAAGTATTAATGTATTATATAAATTATATTAAATTTACTATAATAAGTGCGTTTCCATCCGTATCAAGATATACTCCATAATTTAAAGCGAAAACTAAAAATTTTCAATTTTTTTACTCTTTTTTATATTCTCGCTTTTCATTTTCATTATTTTTCATATCAAGTTTTTATTCTTATCATTATTTCAATCGTTTCTTTACTTTCTTCCTCAATTTATCCTTTTGATTATTTTATATTTTCTTCTTCTCTTTATCTCAAATCATGCAACAGTGGTAGAAGTCGTTGGGCCGATGCTCTGCTTCCGGTGACCAGTTAAGGGTTCGCGCTCTGATCGATTGGTACTCTCAAGTACTCGATCAGAGTTAGGTCTCGTGGTTGAACGTTGTCTTTGTAATCCGGCTCCGGTGGTCAGGGATTTATGCCTTGCTCCTTCCTGTGTCGTTGAGACATAAAACGTTCAACTATTAGACCATTGTCGTAACCCTCGATTGGTCACGACTGGCAAGTATCATCCGTCCATCGATTTTCGTAAGTCCATTGATGTAAGTCGTGATATGAGAACGATAGAGAGGGTTGATTTTTCATCGATTACGTATCTTAAGTTCTTTTTTTAATGCTTGTTATTTTATTGGTGTGCATTTAGTTTTTGAATTTTTTTGAGTTCTCTCTTTTTTTTATTGAAGTTTTATTTATTATAAGTGATTTAGTATAAATGATTTTAAATATTTCTTTTTTTCGCTTTAAGTTAGAAGAGAGTATTCTTGATACGGATAATATTAATAGAAGTGTTATGTATTGTAAATTATAGATTTAAGGTACGGAATAACTTAGTACTAAGCTATCATCGTTGGACAACGTAGGACGACAATGGACGACGTGGGACTTAATCTTTAATTTTATTATATATTTCCTGTAATTAATAAAAATTTTATATGTGATATACGTATATTACATACCAAAAAATGTAAAAAATTTTTGTAAAAATTTACTGCGTGTTCATTAAGTTATATAATTAATTTTTATTTTATGTTTCAGATTTTTTAATTTTTATATGATATTTTGTTTGTGTATTTCTTATTTTTATTCAATTATTTTGTTCAATTTAATCATTAATTTTTAATGCTTTTTTTTTATTTGTCAGGTTTAGATGGGTCTCGATGCGTAGTCACCTCCTCGTGGGTGAGACCCGATAATTGGCATCGCTTTCCAAAATCGTATATCACAAAATTTATTTCGTTAATTTGTTTTAGGAAATACTTTAATTTTAAAAATATCAAATATATCTCATCAATGATAGTGGATCTGTGGAAAGCGATGGCAAGCCAAGAACTAAGCACATTTGCAATCCAGGGTAAATTTTGTATAATTCATTTAATTATATTGACTTTTAATTTTTAATTAATTAAACTGAATTGCAGATATTACTTATAAGTTTATGTATTATATAAATTAGATTAAGTTTAATGTAATAAGTGCGTTACCCGTATCAAGATATTCTCCTTAATTTATAAAAGCGAAAAATAAAATTTTTTAATTCACTTCCACCCCTTTTACAATCTTTTCTTTTTCATTATTTTTCATTTCGAGTTTTTATTCTTATCATTATTCGAATCATTTTTCACTTTCTTTCTCAATTTATACTTTTGGTTATTTTATATTTTTTTCTTCTCTTTCGTCGCTTATTGCAAGTCATGCAACGATGGCAGGAGTCATTGGATCGGTGCTCTACTTACGGTGGCCAGTTAAAGGTCCGCGCTCTGATGGATTGGTATCTTCTAATATTCGAGCAGAGTTTGGCCTCATTGTCAAACGTTGTCTTTGTAATCCGGCTCCGGTGGTCAGGGATTTATGCCTTGCTCCTTCCTGTGTCGTTGGGACATAAGACGTTCTACTATTAGGCCATTGTCGTAACTCGATTGGCCACGATTGGAAAGTATCATCTGGACTGGTGCTCTACTTCCGGTGGCCAGTTAAGGGTGCGCGCTCTGATCGATTGGTACTCTCAAGTATTGGATCAGAGTTAGGTCTCGTGGTTGAACGTTGTCTTTGTAATCCGGCTCCGGTGGTCAGGGATTTATGCCTTGCTCCTTCCTGTGTCGTTGGGACATAAGACGTTCAACTATTAGGCCATTGTCGTAACCCTCGATTGGCCACGACTGGAAAGTATCATCTGGAGTGGTGCTCTACTTTCGGTGGCCAGTTAAGGATCCGCGTTCTGATCGAGTGGTACTCTCAAGTACTGGATCAGAGTTAGGTCTCGTGGTTGAACGTTGTCTTTGTAATCCGGCTCCGGTGGTCAGGGATTTATGTCTTGCTCCTTCCTGTGTCGTTGGGACATAAGACGTTCTACTATTAGGCCATTGTCGTAACCTTCGATTGGTCACGACTGGTAAGTATCGTCTGTCCATTGATTTTCGTAAGTCCATTGATGTAAATCGTGATATGAGAGCGACAGAAAGAGTTGATTTTTCATCGATCTTAAGTTCTTTTTTTAATACTTATTATTTATTTGGCCTGTATTTAGTTGCTTTTTGAACATTTTGACTTCTCTTTTTTTTATTGAAGTTTTATTTATTATAAATGATTTAGTATAAATAATTTTTAATTTTTCTTTTATTCGCTTTAAGTTAGACGAGAGTATTCTTGATACGGGTAATATTAATGAAAATGTTATGTATTTTAAATTATAGATTTATGATTTTAAGTTATAAATTAAGTTAATATTAGCGTTTAAGCTGTCATCGTTGGACAACGTGGGATTGGACATCAAAGTATTGTAAAATATATTTAAAAAATGCTGTAAAGATCATTGTCAAATATCATTGTATAATAATTCAAATAATTGTTTCATTTTATGTATTCATAATTAATATTTCTTTCATATTTCAGATTTATTTAATTTATATATGATATATTTAATTTATTTATAATTTATTTAACTCTTGTCATTAATTCATTTTATATATTTTATATTTTTCTAATTTGTTAATGTTAATCGTTAATTTTTTTTTTTTTTTTAGTTTTAGGTGGGTCTCGATGCGTAGTCACCTCCTCGTCGGTGAGACCCGGTAATTGGCATCGCTTTCCAAAATCGTATATCACAAAATTTATTATTTTTCATTAAAGTTTTCGAAATATTTTAAATTTAAAAATATCAAATATATTTCATCAATGATAGTGTACGGAAAGCGATGGCAAGCCAAGAACTACGCACATCTGCAATCCAGTATAAACTTTGCATAATTCTTTTAATTATATTATAAATTATATTATATTAATATGAAGAGGAAAAGGAGATTTATACTTATAACTAATATCTGCAATCCAGTTTAATCAATTAAAAATTAAAAGTTAAAATAATTAAATGATTAAATTTGTAATATAATTAATTTATATTACAAATTATAATATAATATAATATAATAAAATTATAATATAATTAAAAGAATTATGCAAAGTTTATACTGGATTGCAGATGTGCGTAGTTCTTGGCTTGCCATCGCTTTCCGTACACTATCATTGATGAAATATATTTGATATTTTTAAATTTAAAATATTTCGAAAACTTTAATGAAAATAATAAATTTTGTGATATACGATTTTGGGAAGCGATGCCAATTACCGGGTCTCACCGACGAGGAGGTGACTACGCATCGAGACCCACCTAAAACTAAAAAAAAAAAAATAACGATTAACATTAACAAATTAGAAAAATATAAAATAATAAAATGAATTAATGACAAGAGTTAAATAAATTATAAATAAATTAAAATATCATATATAAATTATAAATTGAAATATGAAAGAAATATTAATTATGAATACATAAAATGAAACAATTATTTGAATTATTATACAATGATATTTGACAATGATCTTACTTAGCATTTTTTAAATATATTTTACAATACTTTGATGTCCAATCCCACGTTGTCCAACGATGACAGCTTAAACGCTAATATTAACTTAATTATAACTTAAAATCATAAATCTATAATTTAAAATACATAACATTCATTAATATTACCCGTATCAAGAATACTCTCGTCTAACTTAAAGCGAATAAAAAAAATTAAAAATTATTTATACTAAATCATTTATAATAAATAAAACTTCAATAAAAAAAAGAGAAGTCAAAATGTTCAAAAAGCAACTAAATACAGGCCAAATAAATAATAAGTATTAAAAAAAGAACTTAAGATCGATGAAAAATCAACTCTTTCTGTCGCTCTCATATCACGATTACATCAATGGACTTACGAAAATCAATGGACAGACGATACTTACCAGTCGTGACCAATCGAAGGTACGACAATGGCCTAATAGTAGAACGTCTTATGTCCCAACGACACAGGAAGGAGCAAACATAAATCCCTGACCACCGGAGCCGGATTACAAAGACAACGTCAACCACGAGACCTAACTCTGATCCAGTACTTGAGAGTACCACTCGATCAGAACGCGGATCCTTAACTGGCCACCGAAAGTAGAGCACCACTCCAGATGATACTTTCCAGTCGTGCCAATCGAGGGTTACGACAATGGCCTAATAGTAACGTCTATGTCCCAACGACACAGAAGACAAGCATAAATCCCTACCACCGGAGCCGGATACAAAACAACGTTCAACCACAGACCTAACTCTGATCCAATACTGAGAGTACCAACGATCAGAGCGCCACCCTAACTGGCCACCGGAAGTAGAGCACCACCAGATGATACTTCCAATCGGGCCATCGAGTTCACAATGGCCTAAGTAGAACGTCTTATGTCCCAACGACACAGGAAGGCAAGGCATAATCCCTGACCACCGGAGCCGGATTACAAAGCAACGTTGACAATGAGCCAAACTCTGCTCGATATTAGAAGATACAATCCATCAGAGCGCGGACCTTTAACTGGCCACCGTAAGTAGAGCACCGATCCAATGACTCCTGCCATCGTGGCATGACTTGCAATAAGCGACGAAAGAGAAGAAAAAAATATAAAATAACCAAAAGTATAAATGAGAAAGAAAGTGAAAAAGATTCGAATAATAAGAATAAAAACTCGAAATGAAAAATAATGAAAAAGAAAAGATGTAAAGGGGTGGAAGTAATTAAAAAATTTATTTTCGCTTTATAAATTAAGGAGAATACTGAACGGGTAACGCACTTATACATAAACTTAATCTAATTATATATACATAAACTTATAATAAATCTGCAATTCAGTTAATAATTAAAATAAAAGCAATATAATAAATGAATATACAAAATTTACCCTGGATTGCAAATGCTTAGTTCTGCTTGCCATCGCTTTCCACAGATCCACTATCATGATGAGATATATTTGATATTTTAAAATTAAAGTATCCTAAAACAAATAACGAAATAAATTTGTGATATACGATTGGAAAGCGATGCCAATTATCGGTCTCACCCACGAGGAGTGACTACGCATCGAGACCCATCTAAACCTGACAAATAAAAAAAAAGCATTAAAAATAATGATTAAATTGAACAAAATAATGAATAAAAATAAGAAATACACAAACAAAATATCATATAAAAATAAAAAATCTGAAACATAAATAAAAATAATTATAACTTAATGAACACGCAGTAAATTTTACAAAAATTTTACATTTTGGTATAATATACGATATCACATAAAATTTATTATTACAGAAATATAAAAAATTAAAGATTAAGTCCCACGTCGTCCATGTCGTCCTACGTTGTCCAACGATATAGCTTAGTACTAAGTATTCCGTACCTTAAATCTATAATTTACAATACATAACACTCTATTAAATATCCGTATCAAGAATACTCTCTTCTAACTTAAAGCGAAAAAAAAAATATAAAATCATATACTAAATCACTTATAATAAATAAAACTCAATAAAAAAAGAGAGAACTCAAAAAATTCAAAAACTAAATGCACACCAATAAAAAACAAGCATTAAAAAAGAACTAAGATACGTAATCGATGAAAAATCAACCCTCTCTATCGTCTCATATCACGACTACATCAATGACTACGAAAATCGATGGACGGATGATACTGCCAGTCGTGACCAATCGAGGTTACGACAATGGCTAATAGTTGAACGTTTAGTCTCAACGACACAGGAAGGAGCAAGCATAAATCCCTGACCACCGGAGCCGGATTACAAGACAACGTCAACCACGAGACCTAACTCTGATCGAGTACTTGAGAGTACCAATCGATCAGAGCGCGAACCCTTAACTGGTCACCGGAAGCAGAGCATCGGCCCAACGACTTCTACCACGTGCATGATTGAGATAAAGAGAAAAGAAAATAAAAAAATCAAAAGGATAAATGAGAAGAAGTAAAGAAACGATTGAAATAAGAAAAAAAACTGATATGAAAAATAATGAAAATGAAAAGCGAGAATATAAAAAAGAGTAAAAAATTGAAAATTTTAGTTTCGCTTAAATATGGAGTATATCTGATACGGATGGAAACGCACATTAAGTAAATTTAATATAATTATATAATACATTAATACTATAACTAATATCTGCAATCCAGTTTAATCAATAAAAATTAAAAGTTAAAATAATAAATGATAAATTGTAATATAATTAATTATATTACAAATATAATATAATATAATATAATTTATAATATAATAAAAGAATTATGCAAAGTTATACTGGATTGCAGATGTGCGTAGTTCTGGCTGCCATCGCTTCCGTACACTACATTGATGAAATATTTGATATTTAAATTAAATATTCGAAAACTTAATGAAAAATAATAAATTTGTGATATACGATTTTGGAAAGCGATGCCAATTACCGGTCTCACCGACGAGGAGGTGACTACGCATCGAGACCACCTAAAACTAAAAAAAAAAAAAAAATTAACGATAACATAACAAATTAGAAAAATAAAATAATAAAATGAATTAATGACAAGAGTAAATAAATATAAATAAATTAAATATATCATATATAAATTAAATAAATCTGAAATATGAAAGAAATATTAATTATGAATACATAAAATGAAACAATATTGAATTATATACAATGAATTTGACAATGATCTTACAGCATTTTTAAATATATTTACAATACTTGATGTCCAATCCCACGTTGTCCAACGATGACAGCTTAAACGCTAATATTAACTTAATTTATAACTTAAAATCATAATCTATAATTTAAAATACATAACATTTTCATTAATATTACCCGTATCAAGAATACCTCGTCTAACTTAAAGCGAATAAAAGAAAATTAAAAATTATTTATACTAAATCATTTATAATAAATAAAACTTCAATAAAAAAAAGAGAAGTCAAAATGTTCAAAAAGCAACTAAATACAGGCCAAATAAATAATAAGTATTAAAAAAGAACTTAAGATCGATGAAAAATCAACTCTTTCTGTCGCTCTCATATCACGATTTACATCAATGGACTTACGAAAATCAATGGACAACGATACTTACCAGTCGTGACCAATCGAAGGTTACGACAATGGCCTAATAGTAGAACGTCTTATGTCCCAACGACACAGGAAGGAGCAAGACATAAATCCCTGACCACCGGAGCCGGATTACAAAGACAACGTTCAACCACGAGACCTAACTCTGATCCAGTACTTGAGAGTACCACTCGATCAGAACGCGGATCCTTAACTGGCCACCGAAAGTAGAGCACCACTCCAGATGATACTTTCCAGTCGTGGCCAATCGAGGGTTACGACAATGGCCTAATAGTTGAACGTCTTATGTCCCAACGACACAGGAAGGAGCAAGGCATAAATCCCTGACCACCGGAGCCGGATTACAAAGACAACGTTCAACCACGAGACCTAACTCTGATCCAATACTTGAGAGTACCAATCGATCAGAGCGCGCACCCTTAACTGGCCACCGGAAGTAGAGCACCAGTCCAGATGATACTTTCCAATCGTGGCCAATCGAGTTACGACAATGGCCTAATAGTAGAACGTCTTATGTCCCAACGACACAGGAAGGAGCAAGGCATAAATCCCTGACCACCGGAGCCGGATTACAAAGACAACGTTTGACAATGAGGCCAAACTCTGCTCGAATATTAGAAGATACCAATCCATCAGAGCGCGGACCTTTAACTGGCCACCGTAAGTAGAGCACCGATCCAATGACTCCTGCCATCGTTGCATGACTTGCAATAAGCGACGAAAGAGAAGAAAAAAATATAAAATAACCAAAAGTATAAATTGAGAAAGAAAGTGAAAAATGATTCGAATAATGATAAGAATAAAAACTCGAAATGAAAATAATGAAAAAGAAAAGATGTAAAAGGGGTGGAAGTGAATTAAAAAATTTATTTTTCGCTTTATAAATTAAGGAGAATATCTGAACGGGTAACGCACTTATTACATTAAACTTAATCTAATTATATAATACATAAACTTATAAGTAATATCTGCAATTCAGTTTAATTAATTAAAAATTAAAGTCAATATAATTAATGAATTATACAAAATTACCCTGGATTGCAAATGTGCTTAGTTCTTGGCTGCCATCGCTTTCCACAGATCCACTATCATTGATGAGATATATTTGATATTTTTAAAATTAAAGTATTTCCTAAAACAAATTAACGAAATAAATTTTGTGATATACGATTTGGAAAGCGATGCCAATTATCGGGTCTCACCCACGAGGAGGTGACTACGCATCGAGACCCATCTAAACCTGACAAATAAAAAAAAAGCATTAAAAATTAATGATTAAATTGAACAAAATAATTGAATAAAAATAAGAAATACACAAACAAAATATCATATAAAATTAAAAAATCTGAAACATAAAATAAAAATTAATTATATAACTTAATGAACACGCAGTAAATTTTTACAAAAATTTTTTACATTTTTTGGTATGTAATATACGTATATCACATATAAAATTTTTTAATTACAGGAAATATATAATAAAATTAAAGATTAAGTCCCACGTCGTCCATTGTCGTCCTACGTTGTCCAACGATGATAGCTTAGTACTAAGTTATTCCGTACCTTAAATCTATAATTTACAATACATAACACTTCTATTAATATTATCCGTATCAGAATACTCTCTTCTAACTTAAAGCGAAAAAAGAAATATTAAAATCATTTATACTAAATCACTTATAATAAATAAAACTTCAATAAAAAAAAGAGAGAACTCAAAAAAATTCAAAACTAAATGCACACCAATAAAATAACAAGCATTAAAAAAAGAACTTAAGATACGTATCGATGAAAAATCAACCCTCTCTATCGTTCTCATATCACGACTTACATCAATGGACTTACGAAAATCGATGGACGGATGATACTTGCCAGTCGTGACCAATCGAGGGTTACGACAATGGTCTAATAGTTGAACGTTTATGTCTCAACGACACAGGAAGGAGCAAGGCATAATCCCTGACCACCGGAGCCGGATTACAAAGACAACGTTCAACCACGAGACCTAACTCTGATCGAGTACTTGAGAGTACCAATCGATCAGAGCGCGAACCCTTAACTGGTCACCGGAAGCAGAGCATCGGCCCAACGACTTCTACCACTGTTGCATGATTTGAGATAAAGAGAAGAAGAAAAATATAAAATAATCAAAAGGATAAATTGAGGAAGAAAGTAAAGAAACGATTGAAATAATGATAAGAATAAAACTTGATATGAAAAATAATGAAAATGAAAAGCGAGAATATAAAAAGAGTAAAAAAATTGAAATTTTTAGTTTTCGCTTTAAATTATGGAGTATATCTACGGATGGAAACGCACTTATTATAGTAAATTTAATATAATTTATATAATACATTAATACTTATAACTAATATCTGCAATCCAGTTTAATCAATTAAAAATTAAAAGTTAAAATAATTAAATGATTAAATTTGTAATATAATTAATTTATATTACAAATTATAATATAATATG
>NW_020555896.1:0-19254 GCF_003254395.2 Apis mellifera
ATCGTGAGATCGTCGCTAGATCATCGTGGAATCGTCGGTAGATCACCGTGCGAACGTCGTGGGATCGATGCTGAATCATCGCGAGATCATCGTGGGATGCGTACATCGTGCATTTGGTACAAGAACACACCCTCTAATTTCGAACAAAATATAAAATTCTCTATATTTCTTAATTTATCGATTTTATATAGCTAGTATTACTATCTTTATATAGTTAGTATTACTATAATTTTTAATTATTCTCCAAATCTAATTCGAATCACTGTCCATCAATCATCACGCAACAATTGCACGATTTCATCGGATGATTGATGCTCTAATTCCGATGGCCAATGGAATATTTCGAAAAGTCCACGATTGATATCTTTGGATATCAATTAATGACAGGTTCTATACGTCGAATGCAATCTTTTGAAAATCGGCCTCAGTGGTTCTAGAATGACTTCCTTGAGTTTCTTCCTGTGGTCGTCGTGGACATCATGCATACGACTACAATGCCAATATCATATGTAACCTTCAGTCAGATCAACGTGAATATCATTCATTTCATGAGTCAAATAACTCAATTGATATAAGCTGTTATAAAGATGATAGTAACTCGAACTGATTTTTTATTCTTTCCCCTAGATTTAAACATTAATATTTAAATATGAGTTTAATTTCATTTTACGTTTTTCATGAATAATATTTTTAATTACGATAAATATTCTTTTTATATCTCAACATTTATTTTAAACGTAGAAGAAGAATAAAAATAACGATGTTAGATTCTATCTATTTTAATTTTAACAACAGAAGGAGAAAATGAATATTATAATCTGATTAGTCTGTTGGATGTTTGTCCAAGTTTTGTATTTTACTGTCATTATATTTTTAGATATATATTATACTGAGGACCAAAAATTCCTATATCTAATAACCAAATTTCTTGTTTCGTTTCATTATCTAGATTTAAAGATAGAATAGCCTTAAAGTTAATGGTTGTGCTTCTGCATAATGTCTTAAGGCTGTCTGTATATGTTGACAGTATGCAGTGGCAAGTATATTGGATGAATTTTTCTTTATAAAAAAAAAAAAAAAAAAAAAATATTGATACATTTATTACATAAAAATTATTGATGTTAATATTTGTCTTATTCCAATATATATTATATTCAATATATATTCTATATATATAGAGTTTAATTTTCAATTTATGATTTTAGGGAAACTTAGACAACATTTAAAACAAAACTAGAGTCAAAATTTTCACCACTTTCACAAGAAAACATAATGCACTGATTCTAATGAAACGACTATTGTCATTTTCATTATAAATTGTGCATTTATTATGACAATTGGAACAAATAACGATTACATGGACCATTATCTTGATTTTATCTTTTACAGAAAAAAATTGAATAATTGTGCCCGTAATAAGATTATATATGCTTCAGATGTGATTGATGAATTCTCTTTAATTACTGCAACATTGTTTTACAACACAAACCACGATGAAATTAAGTCATAAATTAGACAATTAAATTTTATTATGAAACAAAATATACTTAGAAAAGATTATTATTATTACGAATATTTATCAATATATTTAAACACAAAAATTTTAAGAATTTAAATATTTCTGCATTATTATAATTTTTCTAATTATATCGTATAATTTTAAAAAATATAATCTTCAAAATAAGAAAATTATAAAAATAAGATTGAAGAGAAACTATATCCGAGATTTATATTTACTTATGTTCTAAAGCAGCTGTTAATTTTATAATACAAATTGGTAAAAGTATTCTGCAAAAAAAATAGTTAAATTATTTACATTTTCAAATTAAACAAATAAAGAAACTAAAGAAAACTAGAACACTTCACTAAGCAGTTTATTAAATTCAAGTTTATTACTTCAAATCATTGATTTGAATTTTCTTTTTTATTTCTTTTTACCAAATTTTCAATTTTCATATAGGTTAAAATCACTAAGGTATTACATATTATTTCGTATTATTTGTAGCAATCTTTTAAATTATGTATTAAATTTATTTATATTTTTATAATTTATATTTTAACGTATTTTTAAATATATTATTAATATGAGTGTATATTATGTATAATCAAATATATATATATATATATATATATATATATATATATATATATATATATATTATTCTAAAAAATATAAATTCATAGAATATCATTTAGAAAATAATTAAATGTGACAGCAAAATGATATTTAAATTAAATAACCTAAAAGTATTTTAGCTCTTCTACAACAACATTTAAATTTGATTAAATTATTAATATATATTTAAGTATATCAATCACATTGTTATAATTAACTTAATGTTCCACACCTGTTAACAATATTATTTTAATTATTTTAATTTCATATCATGATATATATTTAGTTCTAATAAATTAATTAACAAATATATGGTATCATGAATTTATTTATCGAACAGATAATATTAACAGACGATATATATGACCGTTGTTCATAAAATATAAATTATTTATATTATCAAAAATCTTTATCTTTCTTTAATTTTCACCTTTATATAATGCATACTATATATATGTACATATTATATATATATATAAACACATTTATATTGTAACTTTCATATGTACATATACACACGCATACACACACAACAAATTAGATGAATCTTTAAATTTTTTAAATTAATTTAGATAATATATCTGAACGAAATACTTCTTTTAATGTAAATATCCACTTTGAGTAAAAAATTTATTTCTTTTTTCATTATTAACTTGTTAATAAAAATTTTACCTATACAATTAATCGCAGAAGTTTTCATACACTTTATACAAATTCAGTTGAATTTAGTTATCGAAATCAACGATAATTTTCTTTTATATGAAACTATATGAATTGCGAGTATAATAATATGAAATCATTTTTTTTATTATCATTTCAATATCATTTCAAAGCAGTGAAATCAATTTTTCAAGTTTCAATATTATTTTCTTTCTTTACATATTTTTATTTCGTCATCATTCAAGATAAAACAAAATTTTAAATTATAAAATATTTAATTCTATCATTATTCTATCGGAGATGGAATAAAATATATTTTCAGAAGAAATTGTATTACAATATTCAAAACATGGAAAAATGAGAATTGATATACTCAAAGAAATTTTTTGTACAAAAATAAATTATTTTATACATAAAATTTAATATATTGCTATATATAAATTTTCATTGAAATCAAATCTTTCATAATAATTTAATTTCTTTACAAGATAAAAAATTTTTGATTGACTTATATTAAATTATAAGTAAGACCTCGAATAGTCAAACTAATAGTAGTAATAGCAGTCTAAGTGTTCAATATAATTTTTTAGATAATCCAATAATTTATATTATCCTATTTAATGTGAAACATGACAGTTTTACTGTATATTACCGTTTATATATATATATATATATATATATTTATATTTTATTTTATATGTAATATATATTCGTTTCAATCATCTTTCAACTTTTTGATCTCTTTTCCTTCTTACCTATCAAATTATTTTTCAAATTGCTAGTACATTGCATTTCCTTTTCTTTTTTTTTTTTTTTCAATGCTTCTAAATACGTAGGAATACTGTTAACGAAGATATCCTCAGATTTATATTTATTTTCGCTCATAAATTTATCTTCAATTTTTTCCATGACTCATTTCTTCAATTACATATCGCTTACCATACATTTTCAAACTTCTATTTAATTTCATCATGCCAATCCTTATAAAAAAGAAAAAAAATATTGATATATTTATTACATAAAAAACATTGACGTTAATATTTGTCTTATTCCAATAATATATATATGTATATACATATATATGTGTATATATATATATATATACAGAGTTTAATTTTTAACTTTATGATTTAAGGAAAACTTACACATTTAAGAAGATTAGAGTCAAAACTTCCTTCACCATTTTCACAAGAAAACATAACGCAGTGGATTTTAATGAAATGAATGTTGTCATTTCATTACAAATTATTACAAATTTATTAATGGCAATTGAACAAATCCACACGATAGCTCGGACCTTTATCTCGACTTTATCTTCTACAGAAAAAATTGAGCAATTGTGCTCATAATAAGTTCACATGTGCTTAGGTTCATGAATTTCCTTTTTTTACCAGAATCTTTCTAAATATTCCATCACAGTATTTACAGTTTTTACAACACAAATCACGAGATTTGACCATTATAATTTCCACATTGTCCATTTCCACCTAATACAATTAAATAATATTATTATTTTTTCTTAGTAATACGGACAATTAAATCTTTTATGGAACAAAGTATATTTGAAATAGATTATTATTATTAAGAATGTTTATCGATATATTTAAGCACAAAAATTATTATGAGTTTAAATATTTCTGCATTATTATAATTCTTAATTATGTGATATAATTTTTAAAAGAATGTTCGAAATAATGACCCATATGAAACTTCATACGGGATGAAACAATATGTAAAATTTATTTTTATTTATGTTCTAAAATTATATTGTAGAAACAATTTTGAATTTTAAAATATCAATCTGCAAAAATGTTGAAGAAAAAATTATTAAATTATTTGCACTTTCACACTTTCAAATTAAACAAATAAAGAAAACTAAAGAAAATAGGAACACTTCACTAAGCTCTTATTTTCAAATATTTCTTGTTTCAAACCACTGATTTTCTTTTTTTTATCTCTTTTTACTGACAAATTTTCAACTTTCATATAGGTTATAATCATTAAGGTTACGTAAAATTGTTTCGTATTATTCATACCAATCTTTTGAAATTATGCATTAAATTTATTTATACTTTTATAAATTATATTTTAAATATATATTAATAATATGTGTGTATATCTATACATATACCAATTTATATGATTTACAAAATACAAATTTATAGAATATCTGTTAGAAAATAACGTGATTAAACGTGACGGCAAAAAACGATATTTAAATTAAATAACCTAAACGCATTTTAACTCCTCTATAACAATATTCGATTTAAATTTATATATATATATATATATATATATTTACAGTATATTAATCACATTGTTATAAATTAAAATAATGTGCCACACCTGTAAACAATATTATTCTTAATTATTTTAATTGTCATAATTTTGATATATATTTAGTTCTAATAAATATATGGTATGAATTATTTATCGAACAAATAATACTAATATTACCAGAAGATATATATGACAGATTTTCATAAAAATATAAATTATTTATATTATTAAAAATCTTTATCTTTCTTTAATTTTCACCTTTATAAAAAGATACAATGCATACTATATACATATATATACACATTTATACTGTATTCTTTCACATGCATACACCCGTATATTATACATATATAAACACATCAAATTAGATCATTCTTTAATTTTTTTAAATTAATTTAGATAATATGTCTCAATGAAATACTTCTTTTAACGTAAATATAATCCACTTTATCTAAAATCTATTTATTTTTTCATTATTAACTTGTTAATAAGTTAATAAGTTAACTTTATATATGTAGTTAGTCGCAGAAGTTTTTATACATTTTACGCAAATTCAATTGAATTTGTATTATCGAAATTAATGATAATTTTGTTTTATATGAAATATTGCGAGTATAATAATATATATATATTTATATATAAATATATACGAATATATAATTATTGGGTTGGCAACTAAGTAATTGCGGATTTCAGTTGAAGTTGATGACGACCTAATCAAAGCAATAATCGATTCGGATCGTAACCGTACAACTCGTGAGATTGCAGAGAAGCTTCATGTATCACATACATGCATTGAAAACCATTTAAAACAACTTGGCTATGTTCAAAAACTCGATACATGGGTTCCTCCGAACTGAAAAAAAAGCATTTAACGCAACGCATTAACAGCTGCGATTTGCTAAAGAAACGTAATGAAAATGATCCATTTTTAAAACGACTGATAACTGGCGATGAAAAATGGGTTGTTTACAACAATATCAAACGGAAAAAATTGTCGAGCAGGCCACGTGAATCAGTTCAAACAACATCAAAAGCTGGTATTCATCAAAACAAGGTTTTGTTATCAGTTTGGTGGGATTACAAAGGAATTGTCTATTTTGAACTCTTACCACCCAATCGAACGATCAATTCTGTTGTCTACATTGAACAACTAACGAAATTAAACAATGCAGTTGAAGAAAAGCGAATTGACAAATCGAAAAGGTGTTGTATTCCATCATGACAATGCAAGGCCACACACATCTTTCGTCACTCGGCAAAAATTATTGGAGCTTGGTTGGGATGTTTTGTCACATTCACCATATAGTCCTGACCTTGCACCATCTGATTACTTTTTATTTCGATCTTTACAAAACTCCTTGAATGGTAAAAATTTCAATACTGATGATGATATCAAATCGTACCTGATTCAGTTTTTTGCTAATAAAAACCAGAAGTTTTATGAACGTGGGATTATGATGCTGCCTGAAAGATGGCAAAAGGTCATTGATCAAAATGGGCAACACATTACAGAATAAAGTTATTTAGTTCCAAAAAATTGTCTTTGATTTTCTAAAAAAAATCCGCAATTACTTAATTGCCAACCCAATATATTCGCGAAGTTGATATTATTTTACTACAACTTAATGTAATATTTCGTGAAACATTATAAATATCAAATTAAAATATTTTAAATATTTTATTATTATATAAATAGAAATAATAAGTATTATATTATAATCAATATTAAAAAGTTTTTGAAATTTGATATTAATAGGAAACTTGTGCTAGAATATAAAGAAGAGGAAGCTGATAAAACATATCGGTATTGGATTTATTCAAATTCACCACGTCTAGGAAATATCATCATATTATTCATTATTATTTAGTATGTATTATCTTACAAATATCAAAAAATTTGTTTGAAATTGCAGAATTCTTCCATCGCAGAATTGTTTTTCTTCTCCGTTACTTAGGATGGCGATTTCTTTAATACTTGATGATCACGTACGAAACATCAATAATTTAGACTTGAACGAGTTTGTCACATTGCTGTAGCAACCGAATTGCCCGCAGACAGTCCTTGCGCTCGTTCTTGATCGATGGGGCAGAAGATGGCTAGCTTGCTGCTCTCTTGTCATTTTCGTATTCCGTGTATTCAGCATTTTGGCTTCTATAGTTTCCAATCGTTTGTATATTTTTTTTTTATTTTATATTTTATTGAAATATAAATTATGTTATTTTTTTATTTTAGTAAAATAAGTGGTTTCAAAACATATTATGGTTTATTATGATAAATTTACTTTATGCAAATATTTTATATTTTACAAAGTATTTCTTTGTATAATATATATATATATATAATATTTACAAAAATTATTGTCAAAAATTTTAATAAACATGGGTTTAAATCATTAATTTTAGCGTTATGAAATATTTTTATTTTTAATTATAACGTATTATTTTTATAACATATATATATCTATTCATTTTAACACACATTTTTATACATCTTTCTATAGATGCACACATATATTTAAAAATTTTCCGGATTAGTGCTAATGCGATTAAGTTTACATTTCTTTATATTTTTTATTTAATTTATGTTTTTATTCATTAACTCTTATTGTGTTTGTTTTAATCTCTAAATTCTAATCTCCAAAAATATCCTATAAAAATATTAATAACAATCTATGTAGAGATTTTCATTTTTTAATTTATATAGATTAAGTAGTTTTAAAATATTAAAAAATTGGATATAAAATTTTTTTATTTTTATTATTATATTGATGATGAGTTTATTGATGATATTATATTATATATTATATTATATTAATATTATATTGATAATGAAATGAAATGAAGAAATGAATTAAAAAAGCTATAAATGTATCTATTTCTTATCTTCTTTTTATCTTCTTTATTCTTCGAAAAATATATTTTTGACATATTTTAAAATAAATAATACGATATATTGTTACTAAATGCTAATTTATCGTACATGATCTAATTTTAAAAATAAATTTCGATTCGATAGATAATATTAAATAATAATTAGACATATAGTGGATAAAGAAATTTCTAGATATAACAATTTGGCAATATTTATCTATAGTTATGTAAGCGATTTACTGAATATACGATAATAATAGCATATTAATTTATTTTCCTTTTATAAAATGTACAAGTCTTATATTGTATTAGACCAATATATCATATATTATTATCTTTATGAATTATTGATTTACTATAATTATTTATTATATACTATTATAATGTTTTCTTCTTAGAGAATTGTCAAATTTTCTAAGATAAATTTCTGTTTGAAGTTAAAAAATTTTTCTCGTGAATGGAAAAAAAATATATAATATATGTGGCTTATGGCTTATTTGATATTATCATTTTGATTTATGTCACTATTATTATTCATATCGAAAAATATATAAGTTGATTAATTTTAAAAATATATTATAATTTTTTTTTTTGTATATGAATACATGAAGATTTTTTTTTATATATAAAAAGACACATAAAGATTGAATATATTTTTTTAAATATATATGCATTTATCTAAAAATTTGAATGTATAAAATTTACAAAATATATATATATATGTATATATAAAATACGAAAAAAACACCAAATATTTAAAGTATGCATTATAATATTTAAAAAATGAAACAAATTTTCATTTAAATTAATTTTTTTAATCATTTTTATTTTGCATAAACATTTATACTGATAAAATTTTATTGTTTAGTAAAATGTTATATATATATATATATATTATAGAAATAATATAGAAATATTTACGTTGATAATTTTTCCTTTGTCTTAATATTATGTATATAGTTAAAAATTACAATAAAAATCCTAAAAAAAATCAAAAACTTAATTGTAAATTTAATTATTAAATGTTAATTAAATTATATATAATTTGCATTAATTTCATATATTTTATTTTATTAATTTTTATTTGAGAAATTTTTTATTTTGTTTTTAATAAGATTGATTGTTAGTGATTAAAAAGAGCAGTAATAATGATCATTAAAATATAATAATAAAAATAATAATAAGTAATAATCAAATAATTTAATGGCAGATAATAATGTTAAACATAATTATTATGTATTATGCGAGATTGTTATACGTATAAATTTTTAGTAAATAAGAAATTTTTAGCCTAATCAATTTATGGTTTTTAAAACTTATTCTTAAATTCAATTTTTCAGAAAACGTAAAGACGAAGAAATACCAGTCATCATATTCATATTATTTTCCAAATGCAGCACAAGAAATTCGATGAGAGCATCTCTCCATGGGAAAACTTTAAGGAGCAATATGATACGAAGATCGAGCATAAAATCCAAAAAATTCAAAAGCTCGATTATAGAAGTGGCAAAATTGTAACGAAATATTCACCACGAATATCGATTTCTAGTGAATAATATGAATAATATTAGTCTTTTAAAAAATTGTGCGATATTAGTATAAAGCAAGTTGCAAAAGTAATTTTATTTCAGAATCGTCATCATTAATTTCCCATCAAAAATGATTAAAAATTAAAAATTTTAAATTTAAATCTTTAATTATCATAAAAATAGATAAAAATTAAATTAAGAATTTAGATTAAAATAATGTTTATAATAAAATGACTATCGTTTTTGATTATTTGATATTATTATAGTAAATCAAACCATTTTTTTCTGCCATCAGTGTTTATATATATATATATATATATATATATATATATATATATATATATATATATATGTACAAAAGAAATAATAAAATTGTGAATTTTGAAAAACATGGTCGAGATAAAAATAAATTGATCATTATGACGTAGAATCATGTATCCTGTATATAATAAAAAGTATAAAAATTTTTATATCGATATTAAGAGATCGACCTCAAATGTTTGTCACACGATTGATTAATCGTGACTATTTTTACTTCCATGTAAAGCTTATTTTCATATATATTTTATAATAAAACCAAAATCCAAGATATCTCTGAATTTTGTCGATATTTTTCCAACATCTATTGATCGTTCGAATCAGGATCGAGAATATGAATAAAAATTATCTAAATTTTATAATATTTATGACGTTTATATGTTCGTTATTATACTATATATATGTATGTATATAATATGTACATACGTAGAATTCTGTAGAAATGATTATTTTCAATATTATTTAATGCTTTAAATTATTTGTCGATTAAATTCTTTTTTTTATAAATTATTAAAAAATCATACTAATTTTAGACAGATGATAAGTAAAAAGTTTTACCAATAAAATTATTTTTCTTACAAGTCGATATAATTATTATTATAAGACTACAAATAGAGAGACGAAAAAAGAATTCGTATATATAAATTTCAAATTCTATTTTAACAAAATATCTAGCTTTCGATAACGTTCGTTTCGCTTACAAAAAAAATTATTTTTTTGTTAAAAAAATATTTTTACGATAAATTTAAAACTATAATATTAAATTGTAATTAAAATTTTTTGAAAATTATTAATTAATAGCATTTTGGAATTGATTTTCATCAATATTTTCGAAAAATTTATTATATTTTAATTAGAATAATTGGCCTTCCCTTTCAAATAAATATTTTTCTCGAATGCATAAATTTCCCTTCGATTCTGGCATTATACATATATAAAAATGAAAAAACAATTATTCTTTCTCTTATTCCAAATAAATTTTTTTTTTCTCGATCGCTAATGGAAAGATTTCCGTTAATCTCCTTTATTGGAAAGCTATTTTGTTTCCAAAAATAGCATTCAGTGTTGCAATGTTAAGCTTTAATAAATAAAAAATGGTTAATCTTTAAATTATTAATATTTATGCGTTATGCGTAATGATGAACGTGATGAATGTATGTTGAGGAAGAGAAACTGATAAGGGAAGGGAAGAAGAGGAAATGATAAAGAAAGGGAAGAAGAGAAAATGATAAAGGAAAGGAGAAAGAGGTATTGATAAAAGAAAGGAGAAAGAGGAATTCATAAAGGAAGGAAGGAAGAGGAAATGATAAAGGAAAGGAGGAAGAGGAATTGATAAAAGAAAGGGGGAAGAGGAACTAATAAAGGAAGAGAGGAAGAGGAACTGATAAAGGAAGGGAGGAAGATGAATTGATAAAAGAAAGGAGGAAGAGGAACTAATAAAGGAAGGGAGGAAGAGGAACTGATAAAGGAAGGGAGGAAGATGAATTGATAAAGGAAGGAAGGAAGAGGAATTAATAAAGGAAAGGAGGAAGAGGAATTGATAAAGGAAAGGAAGAAGAAGAATATATAAGCGAAGGTGGGAATAGGAATAAATAAAAGAATGGAAAAAATGGAACTGAAAATAGAAAGGAAGTAAAGGAGTTTATAAAGGAAGGAAGTAAGAGAAATGGATAAATGCACTACATTAAATATTCTAGCAATTTTCACTACTGTGGAAAGCATAGCGTATGAACCGCTTGTCATCCAGAAATCAGCCAAACACGAGGTCAAGAACAATCTTTTTCGCTTGCAACGAACTGCGGAAATTGTACTTATCTCTCTTATCTTCGGAGATACAGCCGTTTTAATAATGCACTATTTTAAAGATTCTAAAATTTCCACTTCTTTGGACGACCATATGAACTACTTGTCTTCCAGAAACCAACCAAACACGAGGTCAAAGAGCAATCTTTCCCGCTTGCAACGAGTTATGGAAATCGTAATTTTCTCTTTTATCTTATCGTACGATCGACGTACGTTTTCGTCCATCTTAGTGACAGCGATCTCCACTACATATGATGTGATGGAACAGTCATTTCTTACGTGTCGAGAAAATCGATGATATTTTAACTAATTTTTATAATATTAAGAACATTTTTTAATCATTTATCGTGAATAATGAAATAAAATTTATTTAATATTACTGTCGTATATTATTTTACTTTTTAATTAATAATTATTTATCACTTCATTTATTTAATAATCTGCACATTTATTTATTTAAATATTTATTTTATAACATATTTCTTAATATATAATTTTTTTCACAGTAAGAATTAGTTTGACAAGAGTTTTTTCTTGTCTCTTCTTTTGCCAATTTTGTAATATTCTTTTTTGAAACTACGATATTAAAACTTTTTATTGGAAGGAGTTACTGTAGTTTGATTATCCATCATCTAGATAAGCACCAGTAGCATCGTATTGAAAGAAATTATTCATGTATTATCAACTGGTATTGTATCTACCGGCGGAGAAGGATCAAGAGAAGAAGATCGCGAAAGAAGATTTATCAGTAGTATCTCTTTTATATAAAAATTTTTAGAGAAAAATCGAAGCCTTCTCGTCAAATGTGTTTGCAGTGAGCATAAGAGAAATTTTCTTTTCAAATCTACGTAAGGCATATATATGAGTCTTATGAAAGAAATCTGTTTAACTTCTAACTATTATTTTAGAAAAATATTTATTTCTTAATGATTTTCTCACACTTATCTAACGTGAAAAGTCGGATCATTCAAAACTAAACTGTTCCTGGTCCCGACGAGATCGAAAAATGTCAACTATAATCCTATGAAGTAGTATATTCTCAGAAAGTTATATAATTTTTCAATGATGAATTATTGAATTGCAGCCTATTTTTTGAAATCGCACTTATTTCTTCTTTCTTAAAAAGGAAAAGAATAATAACGAATGCGAGAATTGTACTCCACTCATAATCAATTCTCCATTATATTGATTATATTTATATAAATATATAAATATATATATACATATATATATATATAATCGATAAAACTTAGGACATAGTTGCATAGTATCCCTTATCAAAAAAGTTTACACAGAAAAAAGAATGTTATAATGATATGTACATCCTGATTGAAATCTCATAAAGCAAAGTGCAAAAAGGCTTGATTGTAATGCAATTGAATATTAAAAAAGCATTTGATATATTATTCTACGAAAAAGACGTTCATAAGCAGTATAGTCAGTGACCAAAACATATAACTTACATACAATGCAATAGGTCAACTGTCCAGTATGTTCCACAGAGTAAAGTAGAGGATCCTTTATCCCCCTGTATTTCAATATATTTTTAGAACCACTTCTCTCCGCGTTGAAGAAACAGCCTGAATATAAAATTATAATAATACTGTATATATAAATAAAAATAATTTATTATATAAATTATTATATTTATTATATAAAAATATATTTATTAATTAACTATAGTTGTAAATATGTTAAAAGTAAATTCTACAAACGTTAAAAAACAATTGTAAATAAAAGCAATTAAAAGTAATTATAAATAACTTTTATACGAAACAATATGCATAAAATTAAAAATAATTGGAAAATTATTTCATACAGTAAAATATAATTATAATAAAATAAAAGAATGTTATTATGATTTAATGTACAAATGCGTATAAAGAAACAACAATGTAAGAGATCACAAAATTCTAGAACGATAAATTTGTTGACAAAAATGTCTCGACAACGACGACGAAGGAATTCGATGCTTTCTTTTTGATATCTTTTATTAAAATCATTTTAATGTTAATATATCTTACACTATTAATATATTCCTTAATATTTATTAAATTATAAAGAATTTATTATTTATTATCTATTTGTTGCAAAATAAAGTTGTGAACAAAAGCAAATAATATAATGTATTAATACGATATGAATATATGTAAAATTAAGTAATACGTGTAATAAGTATGAGAGCATTTACTCTATCTATTTCAGAAAAACAAAATAATTACGTGATTACGTGATAAATTCTGGAATCAATTAAAGAAATATCTTTGTAATGGTAATGCGAGATTATGTATTCTTTTTCATATTTTTTATTAAATTTTATTTCATTGAAATTTTATTTCATATTACAATTATTATTCGTTAGTTTTTTCTTTGAAATAAAATTATTATCAAAAACATTTTTACAACAAATTTATGCAGAGAATTATTTTCGAATGATTATTATTATTTTTGAATAATAATAAATGATAATAAAGAAACACGTATATAAATATTTTGTTTAAGTGCTTTCAATTTTGTAAGATGTGAAAGAAATAGTGAGGATGGAATAATATTTATAATATTTTAACAAATGTTCGATATTATTAAATGATTAGTTTTTAATCATTTCTTTTCTATTAAAAATAATACTAAAAAAATAATAATAATAAAAAGAAATCGATTGTCATATAAAAAGAAAAATTCATCAATATCAATTTAATTTTTAAAAACGGAATTTTTAAAAATGGAAATACGCCTTTAATAGGAGTATGTAAAAGAAATAATTAAAAAAAAAATTTCAAAAGTAGACATTTGATAGTATGGGTAATGTGCATATTTAAGACTTGATTCGTTTGAAAAAAATTTACCATAAATATGAACGTTTTATATCGTTTATGGATCAATGTGTAAATCAGTTGCAACTTTCCACTTTCTTCCTTTTACTTACTTTTTTTCAATTCAATGATCTAAAGATGAAAAAAATTAAGTATGCGTGAGATAGAGACAATAGTAATCAGCTGATTTATTGATCGAAACTTATTGACTTACATTTACGTAGCGTATGAAGTTTTACGAAAAAATTTGATTCAAGATAAATTAAAAAAATTTTTTTTTAATTTCAATAATATGTGCTTTTTATGAATAAAATAAATCACAGTTATTATGAATATTTAAAATATTTATGTGGTGGAAGAAATTATTTAAATATACAAATTGTGTGAAAAAAAATACATACCAAATATATAATAATAATGGTAATGATAATGATAACAATAATAATAATGATGATAATAATGATAATATTGATGATAATAATAATAATAATAATAATAATAATAATAATAATAATAATAATAATAATAATAATAATAATAATAATAATAATAATAATAATAATAATAATAATAATAATAATAATAATAATAATAATAATAATAATAATAATAATAATAATAATAATAATAATAATAATAATAATAATAATAATAATAATAATAATTATGATAATAATAATATTGATAATAATAATAATTATGATAATAATAATATTGATAATAATAATAATTATGATAATAATAATATTGATAATAATAATAATAATAATATTGATGATGATGATGATGATGATAGATGAGTAGATGATGATATGATAGATATAATAATAATAATAATAATAATAATAATAATAATAATAATAATAATAATAATAATAATAATAATAATAATAATAATAATAATAATAATAATAATAATAATATTGATAATAATAATAATAATATTGATAATGATAATAATAATATTGATAATGATAATAATAATATTGATAATGATAATAATAATATTGATAATGATAATAATAATACTGATAATGATAATAATAATATTGATAATGATAATAATAATACTGATAATGATAATAATAATATTGATAATAACAATGTTGATAATAATAATAATAATATTGATAATAATAATAATAATAATAATAATAATAATAATAATATTGATAATAATAATAGTAAAGCATATAATGATAAAATAAATTATATGAATTTTTAAATGTATATCATAAATATAACTTGTTAAATTGTTAATCATACAAAAAAGATTTAGTATTCATTAGATTGATATCAAGAAGGTTTTTGATTTGAGTTCTTATAAAGAATTTCCTTACATTTTTATCTGGATTTATTTAATTTTGTTGAATTTTATTAAATTTATCTAATTATCTAATAATTATAATAAATAATAAAAATAAATAATAATAATTATATATAATATCTTAAACTGAATTAGCTTCAATTCATTTATTTGTGGATAAAGTTATACATAGAAAAGCTATAATATAATGTTAATTATATTTGGTTTGCATATATTTTATAAATATTCGACAAAAAAATAATGATTTTTTAAAGAGTTCTTGTTTGTCAAGTTCTCAAGAAATCTGCTTTTCTTCTGATAGATAAGAGAATAATCAAATCTTTCAATCATTAGTGAACAATTTGTAATTTTATTAATTGAAAAATTAAACTATATAAATATAAAATTTTTCATTAGAATGATTTTTAATTATTCTATTTCTTTGATAATTGTATTTAGCATCTTCTTTTTTGAGCTCTGCTTTTTGTTATTTTTTAATTTAATTTGTTTAATTTTTTTTTAGAAATTTTTTGTAATATATTTTGGATAAGAGGAAAATATTTTTTTAAACTCGGTATATTTGGTAGCTGTCCAGTCTATTTCTTATATTATATTTTTAAAATATAATATCGTCCTTTCTATTTTGTCAAACTTTTAAAAACATTTTGCAATTTTTTCTTTATTTTTTTATTTTCTTTTAAATAGTTTTTTAATTAATTTAATTGATTATGTAATGTAGATATAAATGTAATATATTTAAGATTAATTAGTTTCTGAATATGTTAATATTCTGTATATATAATGTTATTAATAAATTTTTTATTTCTATAGAGATTATCTTTAGATCATGATTTCTATCAAGAAATGATATTTCTTTCTGAATTATCTGTATTCGAGTTTTTATTTGTTTCGTGTAATGCTGGCTCGCAGGAGATATATTTTTGGCATTTTTTTAAGGGTAAACCCAAGATTTGTAAAGCGAACAAACAATCTGGATTTTAATTTCAACAACTGGAATATTTTCAAAAATCTAAAAGTAATTTACGAGCGGATACATTTTCCAGATCTTCAATTTAAATAGGTATATAGTATCAATAGTCACTTCATATTTATGCTCCTAATGCCTTGTGATGCACCACTGTGAATGTGCAAGCTTGTCTCCCATCTTGTGAGAGCTTTCAAAACCTTTCTCCAATGCGACTATTGATCCCTCTAATCCCATTTTAACTTTTCACGAAAAGTAGCAATTGGAAGAAAAACGAAAGTCTGTCTTTTAAATTGTCTTTTAGATCAGATCAATTAGAATAAAATAAATCAAATAGAATTCAGTAACGATATATTAGAATACAGTTAATATTTGCAAGCACTCGTTGCTCACGAGGTTTATAAACATCTTGTTCGAAGAAAAGAATTATACAAATTCTTTTTTGTTATCGTTCGCACACCTATATTGAATCTCTAACAAAGTATGGTATTATCTGAGAAAACTGTTGCTTTTGAAAGTTGTTTTTCCAGTTGACATTTATAATTATATTTTTGACATATTTAAACTTGGCTTGAGCGGAGATTCCAAACATAATTATTCATAACATATTTCAAACATACTTAACAGTCCATCCAAGGATAACATATTCAGATATAACATATTCCTGACTCAACAGTCCAACATCATTCGCGGAATTTTCCTCTAACTTGAGAATATCGCGAATCAGATACTGACCGTAATTGGTTATTATGCCACTGAAAAATTGAGATCAGTCTCAATTAAATTAGAAAGGAATTTTCTGAAAGCTCGTGCTTCTTCTGTAATTCATCGTGCATCTGTGTTCTAATCATCTATTGGAACATTGTGAGAGATCTTGCTCTCTTATACATTCGCGCATCGCATGTTTAACCACATTAATATAAGTCCAATCTTTTTTAAAAAATATACCTTGTTACATCTGTCGAAGAGCATTTTGTAAACGCCCAGTTATTAGCTTACGTTTACCATCACCATTACAATACATATTATTGCGTGAACAATTAGAATCACAGTTGTCAATCGTAAATAGTTGGAATAATTGTTAGAATAGTTAGAATACAGTAAAATAGTTAGAATAAACCAGCATTCGTTCACTCATAATATAAAGGATTATATAATCCTACGATAACATAGCATCAATTCAGTCATCGTATTCGTGCAATATTCAAAATTATTCAATTTAAAAACTTTAATTTGAATTTAATATAATTATTATATTTTTTAATACGAAAAATAATTTTTGTTATAGTTATTTTCTTATTGTACAACTCTTATAGCTAGTAGTTTAATTATCTTAGATTTTTACATTATGTATTGTAATGTAATATATTATTTAATATGAAGAGAATTATAAATATATTTAAATTAAATGTCTATATATTTTGTTCTCGCCCGTAACAGTGTTATAATAGTTATAGTGTATATAATAGTGTCATAATAGTTTAGTTGATATAAGCTAATATCTAGGTTCTTGTAGAATGTTCTTCGATAAATGTCATAACAAGAAGTATATTTCTTGAAGATGAGTAGACTATATAAATGGTTATGTATATATATGAAGCACATGTTTATTAGAGAGTAGTCTCTCACAATGTCATAATAGGTAATCATATCCAACAGTCAAAATATAATATACTTACAAACTATTTAATTACATCCGGTGATCAAAGTACAATGTGATCATTATGAAACTCTCATTACCAGAGTGCTCGTGCCCTCAAAAAAGGCGTGCACTCTTTTTTCTTAATTCAATTGGTCATAGTTTTCTGGTGAGACACGCTAATAACCAATAATATCGCAGTAAATGCTCGGCTCGCGAATTCCCAAGTTCAAGAAAAATTCCTCGCTTGGATGATGATCCGTATACAAAGATCTCAAGATAACCAGGAATCAGCATATTTCTTTTATAAACTTCCTCGAACTAGAATAATATTATTTGTGGTTGAGTCAATTGTGTCTGGAATATATCACTGTACGATCGATTCAGTTAAACTGAAATGTCAGAAATATATAACTATAAGTGTTAACTAAATTCTCAAAAACAATAATCTTCTCAGTTAACATCACTCTTTGTTTAGATTTAATAAAAGTCTGCAATGAACAAAAAAGGATTTTTATGAAAAATTTTACGAAAAATTTCTCCAAATAAACTATTTATAAATTTCATAATATATGTATATCTATAAGCTTAGAAGCATTTTGGTATCTTTTTTTAGAAATATGAAGTAGTTTATATTAATGGATTTATTATGGGAGAACTGATAAGAATTCTATGGCGCAAAATCGTCCAGATTTGCTTTAGAAATGTGAAAGAGCCATTATCTACGACTAAACAAGTAAAGATAAATAGAAATAACAATTCGTCCAGCCAATCGTCAATTAGCCAAATTTGTGATTCTATAAATGACAAATAGCTATATAAAATACTTATATTATTATGGTATTATTTATATTTATATATTAAATATTTAGAATATTGTCACTTATATTGTAATATCACTTGTAAATATCTTTGCGATTATATTTTATAT
>NW_020555897.1:0-12500 GCF_003254395.2 Apis mellifera
ATAGGTATGACATAAGTACTTCAACAAAGGTTTATGCAATGTACAGTCATAAGAATTTTGACGATAGAAGAAAACGATCATTAACGTTCACAAAATTTACTACATCTGATGTGAGTTTTATTACATTAAAATAATGTGATTATTTATTGAAAAATAACATACTCAAACGCTATATCATCGGATCAATATACACGTTGATTCATTTCGTTGCATTATCATCAAAACCGATCATTTGATCACTTGTAATTCAATAATTTCAGAAGAGAATCTTCTCTCGAGAATTCTCTCTACGTTGAAGGTATTGGTGAGATATAAAGGGGACCGATTTTGTTATGATAAATAAGATTCCATATATTTATTAAAATTTAAAATTATTACACATTTTATACATTTTATAAAAAAATGTAAAAGAAATGTATTTTTTCAAATATTCATACATATTCATACGAAGTAATCTCTATGTTGCTCTTTCCGATTGAATGAAATGAATGATTTAACTGAGTCAAAATAAATACAGAAATTCATAGCTGGGGAATTCATTTGGAAAATAAATATTTCAAGTATTTAAAATATAATGTCAATGCAAATATATAAATATAAATATAACTATTTAATAATAATATTATTAAATATAATATTATTAAAACATAATGTTTTTCATATAAAATGGAAAATTTATTTTATCCATATTGAATTAAAATTAAAAAAATTTAATTTGTTTTTTCTTATCTTATTTATCTCTATATCAATATTCAAAATATATAATATTAATTTCTCTTCTTATGCGATTTTAAATAAATAATATTCATTTAAATTGTAATAAATATGTAATAATTGTAATAAAATACAAATACAAATTTCTTTTATAATGCATACAATAAAGTCGGTTAACCGCATATCGCGATATTTTGTAATATTTTATTTTCCTATGAATAGTTGTTATAACGAATAACGTCGTTAATAAATTAAAAGAAACTTCAATTGACATATTTCCTTATTTAAAAATAAGAATATAATAAATTCGAAAATGGATATTTAAAAGATATTCTAAATATATTGAAAACATTCAGAAAAAAATATATAATCGCAAACAATATTAGTTAACTCAAATTAAAAAAATAAAACATTTACAATTTGTGCAGCCGAATTTTATTTATCGTATTTAAATATATAATCATCGCGTATATATACATAGACAATAATTCCATTCATTGGTTAAACTGTAGATACACACCAATATGATATTCTTGTACTAACTTGCCAAATTTAAATCTTAAAATTATTAATTTTACGAATAATTTTCGAATCAGTAGATTTTTAAATTTAAAATCAATATTTTTGCATTCTATTTGTAGAAAATTATTAGATTTGATAAAGAAAAAAATCGATAAATGTTGGTATTCGAAATAAAAATCAACGTAATTTATAATCAATTTCACAATTTTTCGCGATTAATTCATTATTTTTTATTGTTCCTCGTTATTCTTTTATTTTATGCGATGTAACTGAAATTTTTATTTCGACGATACGGCATAAAATAAATTGTAAATGGCGTTACAAAGAATAGTTATATTCTGTACCAATCAGAAGCGATAACAAAACGTTACTAACTATAGTGAGAAATCACTATAGTTGGTAGGAAACGAACGTGAACGAATACTCATGATAAATCAGAAGACTCATTTCTTGCCAAGGAATTCTATGGATAACCACGTGGAGGGTATTTTATAAGTAAAATGATAATTCAAAGAGAAATTGGGAAAAGAAAAAACATAATTAAATAAGATGCTGAAACGAGAGATGCGGAATAAATTATTTGAAGGTAATATATGAGAGATATATTAAATACATTAAAAGTAAATTTTTTATCAATGACTGAGATTGAGGTTATATGTAATATGAAATACGAAACATTTATAAATCGTAAGTAGATAAAAAGGTCATTAGTGATAACAACATACATTTACATTATTTTAAGATTATTATGTTTTAAAATTGTCATTATTATTTACGTAAAATGTGTATTTCATTATATTTAAATGTACATTTATTTCAAATATACGGAACTATTTGTCAAAAATATATTTTTTAATTTAAATCAGAATTTATATATTATATCATATATTATTTTGTTCAAAATTATTTAAAAAAAAGTATTACAAAAAAATGGAAAAAATGTTGAAAAATGTGGAAAAATTCTGAATTGAAAGTAAACATGAAAGTAATTTATACAATAATATATACATATATTTATATTTCTAAAATATTTCATTGAAAATAGAAATAAGATTAAAATTATGCTGTAATGAATAATAAAATTATATAATATGATTAATTTATTTTATATTTTTGGATATAAATATTTAAAACTTTTTTTAAAGAAATAGATAAATATATTGAATATTATTCTTGATATTATAGTATTTTTTTAAATATATTATTTATGTTTAAATTATGTTAAAAATTATTATAATTGCTCGTAGAAATATATTTATGTATAAAAAGAAAAGAAACATACTAATATATATTTAATTTTAACTTTAATGATTTATATCTATGTTAATTATCGATTGAAAAAATTTAATAGCTTATTTTTTCGACAAAATATTTATTGTACTATTGTATTCTATCGATGTAATAAGATAATATTAAGAATTAAATTAAATTAAACGATTATTTTGTTGGCACAAAAATATTCAAGCAATTTAAAAATTTGTAATAACATAATAATTTTTATAAAAATTAAATATTGATCTTAATTCTATAATATATTTTAAATAGTTCAAAATATTAAAAATTATTTTTTATTAATATTTTACTTATGTTTTATACAAATTTGTTATTTTTCTTTATCGTCGTTCTTTTTTTATTCATTTGATGATGCAATTATTTTCATAACGATATTCATGTAATTGTATGATATATTCGTTAATTTAGTGTATAACTTAGTTTTGACTATTATAACTTAATTTAAAAAAATGTTTCGTTATACTTCGTAAATTTATAAATGTAAAATTCGTTTTTCTTTGATTTATCTTGTAATGCTCGAATAGTAAATTTTTAGTTTTAGTTTTAAGTATTTAAATATTAAGAATAATTTAACAAACTTTTTATTTTTATTATCTATATATTTTATTATAAAATTATGAATATTAATTCTTATATTATTCTAATTGCATGTAGAATTTTAAAAAATGAAATGTCTGCTGATTTGAGAATTACAGTTGATTTGAGAAATTGAAGAAAAGTATATTTTTATTTTTGTAATAATATTCGAGAAGATTATAAATTTACATTATCAAATTAAATTAATGAATATTATGAAATTGCATGAATTGGATCATCGAATAGGTATGAAACAACAATATAAAACTGAACAGAAATGCCAACAAAGCTGTGAAGGCCATTTGCCGATTTCATAAATAACCCTATCCTGTGTACTTTATGATTCACTTAAAAAATAAATATCTAAAAACTAAAAACTCTCTTTTATATTTAATTCAAATCTTGCGTTAATTTTGGGACATCCTTTATTAGATGGGCGGCCATTGCATGGTCCCATTTTAGCGTACAGGCATTTTTGGATTTGTTTCGGATTGGTTGGGATCTCGTCGATCAACATCCATTCTAATGATTGATCCTGGGTGCTTATCGATTATACGAGACAACACAAATATAAACAAGTAAGCTATGTGCGGGTGATAATATATAATAATATGTAGCTTGTAATATAATATAATAATATATATATATATATATATATAATAAGTATATAGCATGTAATATATAATGTACATAATAAAATAATAATGTACTATAGAGGTAGTAGTACAAAAGTATGAAGGAAGAATATATTTATATATAATATTATTAAAAAAATAATTTTTTTCATAAATTCAAAAAGCGATACTCTGCTGAAACATAAAGAAAATTTAGTTCATTCTTAAAAAAAAAATTTTAGCTGTTAATTATAAAAAAAAAATTTAATTGGCATTTATAGAAAAAAAATTAAATAAAAACAATATGCTGCTGAGATATAAAAATTGCGTTCATGATAGAATTGCTTGAAAAGCAATATATCGCTGGCGTTTGATAGTCGTAATTGTGGTGAAATTAAACGCAATACATAGTCTCTTATGTTTCAAATTTATAGTTTATATATCCATGTGATCATATTGTTTGTGATTCTTGGAATGCCTATCGACTCTTTAAAGAAGATCATAGAATTATAGATTGGCTACGATTAGGAAAAGGCAGGATACATATGGATGGAAAAAAGCGATCTATCCATCTATCCATAGTTAAGAAAACGAGTATTTCACCAGCTGCTTTTGTTGAAATTATTAACTACAAAATAGAAGGAACTTATAATGAATATCTCATGTGCAGAATCTGCAAATTATACATATTTAAGTCATCAATATGAACGATGACTGGCAGTTTGTTAGCTACCTTCGGTTTTGCCCGAAATTTCATAGTTGCGATGGACTGTAATAAATAATAAGAAGCACTTTAATTTTTCAAATACTTTTAGTATCATCATATCAAGGAACTCAATGGGAGGGAATATGAAAGTCCTCACTCTTAAAGCTTTCATGGTCGACTTGTTCGCTATAGACAGAAGGGCCACTGACGATGGCATATCAACGAATGGCATATCAATGAATTGAAAAATATAGCGAATTTGCCTCTGAATGGACAGATTAATATCAATCGTGCTCAAAAGATCGTGCTCTTGGATATTAGAGCCGAGGAAAAGCATAATAAAACAGAGACATGCAACATTTTGAGAAAAGAGTAATATGGAGTTGCATTGAATGCCAAAAGATTTTTGAGAATTTTTGGTTTCAAATGTTACTTACCTCAATGTAAGGGTCTACAAAAAAAAAGATGTTGCCAAATTCAAATATGGCTATAAGGAATCCTTCCGAAATAAGCTCAAATAAGTTTAGTTGAACCGAACCAAAGAAAATATACAATGAGAAGGAAAGCAATAAGTGACCACATATAATAAGCGGAAGAAATATTAGATTACGGCAGACATTTGAAACAAGAGATGTCCCAGAAAATTTCTGGAGTTAGCTATAATGAGTAACGATAATATGATACGATTATGAAACCTCATGAAGCCCAGTTGGTGAATCCTCTTCTAATATAATTATCTAAAGAAAAAGCAATCCAATGAATAAATATTAAATAAACAAGATAAGGACCAATCACTGTAGGAGACCTCATAATGAGGTATTATGATAAATTTATATAAAACCGATATCACTGCAAATATTGAACGAATAAAGAAAACCTAACTAGGAAGAAAAGGATATTGCATATATTCGCTGAACTTTGAAATCTTTTTATGCTGAGCCGAATAATGGAAATTAAACTGAATTAAAATTTGGGAAAAGTATCGACGAAATTGAAAATTGAAAACCAATCACAATTGGATCTCTGCTAAAAAATGTTTTCAACAATGATAGACTAAAAGCTGAGGTCAAAAATGAAATAACATACAAGACAAAAAAGTTCGTAAAGGAGAATGGATGTAAAGATAATATAGCGATATTCTACAGCACTTTAAATAAAACAAAAGAGGAAATCGATTATACCATAATGATTATTAATATTTCTTATTCGATATGGTTCCTTATAATGCAATTGGGCGCAGCCAAATAAAAGACATTCCAATATAAGCCAATATATACAAGATATGCAGAACGGTTGCAAAATCATTATCGAAATGGAAGAAAACTCAAATTCCCAAAAGGTTAATCTAAATAAAACTTATCTTCTGTTTAAATATATTTACTTATTAGTGGCCAGTCTACCTTCGCTAGGAATCCTAGACAAAATCGATCATGAGATTAAACAGTTAATAAAATAAATTTTCACTTCCACCTATCAACTATCGATAGGATAATTTATACAGATAAAATTCATGATTTAAATGTCCAACGAGTTGCTAATAATTAAATTGGTCAAATCAAGAAATGTTATTTATATGATTTATTCTATTTATATAAAGAACGATAAAATTGTCCGCGAGACATTTCCAAGGCAAGCGAAAGTTACCAAAAAAATATGCATCGGTAGATCTATAATAACTTTGTCAGAGAAGCACGCATAAAACTTAAGATAGCGGATACCCAGAAATGAGAGAGACTTATTTCTCAAGATTCTTCAGAAATTGAGAATTCCTGACTGTATAACGAACTATTGAAGCGCGCGTAAATGGCAGGAATAATTATAACTCTCTTAACGCACACGAGGATCAAGCGCCTCTAGTCATCTTTCGTGTGTACTTTGGAGCATCCTCATATACTCGAAAGGATTTCTGTTCCTAATTTTTCCAAGTTCGCGAACAGCATCTCTAAAAAGTAGGTTCGCGGAATAATCCAAAAGCCTTAAATTATGAACATCACGAGAGGGTTTCTGGATGGAGATGGAATTCTGCTGATATTCTTCTTTCAGTTATATATAGGATTATTATTATTGTTATATATACATTTATACAGTTATATATAGGATGTCCCAAATTAACGCAAGATTGAATTAAATATAAAAGAGAGTTTTTAGTCTTTAGATATTTATTTTTTAAACGAATCATAAAGTATAGGATAGGGTTATTTATGGAATAATAATCGGGCAAATGGCCTCCACGGCTTTGCTGGCACATGTGCACCTTTTCGTCGAAATTTTTCATGACCTTTCCGCATAATTGTGGCTGAATTTCGTTGATGCGGCGTTTAATTTCCTCTTGTAATGCACGTGTAGTTGTGGGATTGTTGACATAGACTTTGACTTCAAATAACCCCATAAGAAGAAATCTAATGGTGTTAAATCACAGAATCTAGGGGGCCAATTCTGATCACCGAAACGAGAGAATACACGACCAGGAAATGTCTCGTGCAATAATCGAATTGTTTCATTGGCATGTGACATCGTCTTGTTGAAACCACATATTGGCCATATCAATATCATCCAATTTCGGCAGAGAGACCTGTGTTATCATGTCGCACGTGGGTTCTCCGAACCCCAAACATGGTAATTTTGGCGATTAACAAAGCCATCGAGGTGAAAATGTGCTTCATCGTTTAGGATTATTTTGCTCGAAAAACCAGCATCCACTTTTTGATGATTAATAATCCATTCCACGAACTCTCTTCACTATTCATGGTCATTAGGCTTCAGTTGTTGCGTTAATTGAATTTTGTAAGCACAAAGACACAGATCTTTTTTGCGAGTATACGCTGTAGAGAGCTTTTTGAAATTTGGAATTCTTGTCCACGACGCCAATCGATGTTCCTGGATTTCCATCAACATTCTCACGACTGCTTCAATATCGACATTTGAACGGCTTGTTTCTTGGACGACCGGTTAGCGTCTCCAACTGATCCAGTCTCTATAAATTTTTCAATTAATCTTTTCACAGTTGACGAGGTTAAAACACTATTTTTATCATATTTTGTATAAAATTTTCAAACTGCAGCCGCCAAACTTTCATTATTTTTAAAATATTGTTCAATAATAAAGACACGTTGTTATATCGTATAACGCTTCATTTTAACTAAGCCTAAACTCTCAGCTGTCAAACTGTTCTTTTTTTCAGGGTTGCCAACAACTTAATGCAGAAATGGCGGCAAATTCAAATCTTGCGTTAATTTTGGGATACCCTTTATATTCGATTGTTGGCATAAAATAAACTATTTTCTCTTGTAATTGACTTTCAGTGATTCGAATGATTTTAAACTATTATATAAATACATCTTAAAATGCTTTAACAAATAGATCATATCATTTTTAAAGAAAAAAAGAAAATTGATTTTTCTATGTTCTACATATCTACCAAAAATTATTTATGTTGAATTATGTAATATTTAATGTTACGCTTCAAGTTTTTCTTCAAGTTTGATTTGATTTTTTTTTTATTATTAATAATAACCAATATTCAAAAATAAAAATGTCTTTATTTTACATTTTTCATCGTATATAATAACAAATTTATATGAAATTGAAATTACATTATATTATCATTTGAAAGTAAAGAATGAAAATACAATTCTTCATAAATACAGTAAAAAAAAAAGTTCAGCAAATCATATATATCAAGTAATATATGTATTTGGATCTCTTTTTACAGAATTAATTTATACAATTTTTCAAACAGGTTTATACCTACAAGTTTGACTTATTTTAAATACAATTACAAAAACTCATATTTAATTTACTCGACAAAAGATGATTAAAGTCTTACGCCAAGAATAGTTTTCTTAATATATTGTATAGTGCAATTGTATTTATTTTTTATATTTCATATAGTTTTTTGTATAATATGCAATGTAAAAAAGACTCTTAAAAAGAAAGAAAAGAATTATATTTTGAATGCATTTTATAGTAGATCGTACCTTCATTTACGAAGATCATGTCAATATCAATTATGGCGAAGAAAAGAATTACTATTATTCATAAGAATTGAATCGTGTTCTTTGTTCTAAAATAACGTTAAGATAATATTTCCAGATAAATTATTAATCAATGTTTTGAGAGCAGTGATTGTCTCGTATGATCTTGTGATTTTTTTATTCCACATAATGTACCATTATAAGAATTCTCAGTAAGAAATCATAATCTTTCCTCACAGTTTTTGTATTTTTCTTCCTCTATTTTGTATTTCTAGACAAAATAAACATTCGTAATATTCTATTATAGATATCATTGATAATCATAAAAATTATAAGCTAGATTTGTCTCATTCTGATTTCGTCTTTTCTCATTATGGATTCGAGATAGACTACGATACATTTGATTTAAAAACTTTTTTATAAATTTATTTATTTAGATTATGCATTTTTAAAATTACATGGAATTGATTTTATTCGATCGGTATATCTAAATTGATCGCTTACCACAATATTATTTAATATTTTATATAGAAAAAATGATGATAAAGAGAGAATGATAAAATTTTCTTTAGCTTCGTTATGTGTTCTTCGTTTTTAGATACTTTTATTTAAAATTTTAAGAAATTTCTTTTTCTTTTGGATCTCCTAATTCATTTTATACCAAAGTTTTTCTTAAAATATTAAAAAATCTGTTTAACGAAAAACTAAGATCGAGATATGAAAACATAAAAATTTCATCAGCATTAATTGGTAATACTAATCAAATTGAAAAAGCATTAAGAATACTTAAAAAAAAAATCAGAAATCTTTTTTATTTAAAATTTCAGTTATTCTTTGAAATTTTTTAACATAATCGTCTTAAATTATATTTTCAATACTTACTCTTTTCGTTATAGCAGTATCTTTTATCTAATTTTCTCGGTTCCAAATGTAGAAAAGATAAATTCAAGAATTTATATATATTATGATTTAATCGGTAGAAGAAAGATAATCATGTTTGTTCAAATTCAATTCAATTTATTATTGATCGAAACTGAAATAATTCCCCATCGCAATACGAAACAGCGAATAAGTTCATGAGCTAATAAATCGTAATAATCCTGATATATCGGTATAGTACAGATATATCGGTACAGAAAATACCATTAATGTGAACGTTAGATAAAAACGAGATACAAAAACTCGTGGCTTATGGTGCAATACGTGTGAGCTGCGTCGCGTAGATCAATATATGGGCCTTGCATATCGGAGATTTGTTTTTAAATAGATTGATCTTTTTATTGTAAAATACGAATACACGTCCACACATGTTGCAGGATCTAACTGATTATTTGTTTCACATACGAATTTTACTTTGCATGATACGTTTATTTATATAATACACAGTAAACACAATATTTTATAAAAACACAAAATTTGTCAAAATTTAAAATTACAAATTTTTACATCCAAAAAAAAATTGAAAATTTGAAAAAATTATTGAAATCAAAACTTAAATTTCGAAAATTACGAATTTTCATCCATTTCGAATGAAAATTTGAAACTTGATAAAATCGAAATATCTAAAAATTTGAGATTCTAAAATTTGAAAATCTAAAAATTAAAATAATTTAAAAATAAAAAGTATGTTAATTACTTAAAAGAATATTTTTTCAATTTTTTCAATTTTTTTCTAAATTCTTCATGATTAATAAATAGCTAATAACGAAAAATATTAATAGAAAATCAATTAGTTGAAAAAAAGAATAATTAAGTATTACGTAAATGTTATCGAAACTGAACATTTCTCGATGATGTTGAAAAATATATAGATTTATAGAAAAATATTTAAACTATTACGATATAATATGAAAAAATTAAAAATAAGAAAGAGAATAAAAATAAAATAAAAATAAAAATTAAAAAAATAAAGCGTCTAAAAATTAATGACTAGAGTCCTTCGATAATAGGGAAAATTTAATAATCGAAGTTACGAATAAAGTTATTTCGATAAATTACTTCAATAATTTATCGTTTAAAACATAATAATAATCGCAAATAATTGTAATGCTAAACAATAAGGTTATAAATCGGGTCAATTTTAATAGCTACGAATAAATATTATTTAAATATTTTAATAAATAATAATAATTTTTTAAATAGTTAGTTTTTCAACGGATTAATGCTCATCATGCGTGCATATTTAAAAAATTGCTGCGTTCATTTGATAACAATTTTTATGCACAATTATTATATATAATAATTTTTCACTATGCATCTTAATACGAAGTTCACGATATATTAGACATACCTTGCATTTGCATGCAAGCGTATAGATGTTGACTTTATGGAATCTCCTTACCGCGGAATGTCCACTGTTCACAGTGATTTTGCTTGTTGCATAATTTCAGATAACCTTCCTACCATCGTGTTATTTTTTCAAGAATAAACAATCAACGTATTTCGTTTTACGTACAGAATTATTTTTCAGAATATAAAAAAATGGATATTAACCGAATGAAGTTTAGTTATATTTTTTTAAAAAAAATTTTTACAAAAACAAATAACTAAGATTAAAAATTTCTTTTATATTTTCTTTAAAATCTTTAAGTATTTCTGAATAATCATTTTTAATACAGAACTTTGTATAAGATAACTTGGCAAGCTCAAAAATTGCATAATATTCAGTAAAATTATTGTTTCGTTATTTCAACAAAATTTGTTTAATTCTTTTCCGAAATTACTGAATTACAAGTGATCAAGTGATCGGTTTTGATGATAATGCAACGAAATGAACCAACGTGTATGTTGATCGGATGATATAGCGTGTGTGTATGTTATTTTTCAGTAATATTTCATTTGTAATTTATTTTACGTAAGTATTGCGTGTAAATTTATAAAAAATTAATTCGTTCGTCAACGTTAAGGAAAAATATTCAGAAGATGATGATCCTTTTGATCTATCATTTTCAAAGCTCAAATTGAATTTTCGATGAATAATTGATTTTATCTATTTACCGATAATAATACTATTTATAATTAATAAATATCGTTACTAACTTGTTACTAATAAATATTTACTAATAAATAATGATTTATCATGAATAATTAGTTCATGTCCATTTCCTACCAACGATAGCGATTTATATAGTCATTTATATAGTCATATAGTTAGTAACGTATCGTTATCGCATCTGATTGGTAGTGAACATAACTATTCTTTGTACATTATTCCTTGCCATATATTATAATTTATTTTATGCCGTATCGTCGAAATAAAAATTTGAATTAATTGCAAAAATAAAAGAATAACGAGGAAGAATGAGAAATAATGAGATAATCACGAAAAATTGTGAAATTGATTATAAATTGCGTGGATTTTTATTTCGAATATCAACATTTATCGACTTCTTTCTTCATCAAATCTAATAATTTTCTACAAATAGAATGCAAAAATATTGACTTTAAATTTAAAAATCTATCGATTCGAAGATTATTCGTATAATTAATGATTTTAAAACAAATTTAGCAAATTAGTACAAGAATACCATATTGGTTTGTATCTATAGTTTAAAAAAACGAAAGGAATTACAACCAGTATATACGCGATGATAATTTAAAAACGATAAATAAATATTTCATAAATATCTTCATTCTTCTTTTTCTTAATAGAAGGAAAAGAAATGGAAATACAAATAAGAAACGATATATACAAAGTCTTATATAGGTAAACGGTAAGGTACGATCCAATATATTATTACCATTTCTACAATCATTATTACTACAATTATTACTAGAATTAATACCATTAGGTAAGGTTAGGTTACGTTAGGTTAGATTAGTTTAGGTTAGGCTAGGTTGGGCTAGGTTCGGTTGGGTTAGGTTAGGTTGGGCTAGGCTAGCTAGGTTCGGTTAGGCTAGGTTGGGCTAGGTTGGGTTGGGTTAGGTTGTTAGGTTAGGTTAGGTTAGGTTAGGTTAGGTTGGTTAGGTTGGGTTGGTTAGGTTAGGTTAGGTTAGGTTAGGTTAGGTTAGGTAGGTTAGGTTAGGTTAGGTTAGGTTAGGTTAGGTTAGGTTAGGTTAGGTTAGGTTAGGTTAGGGTTAGGTTAGGTTAGGTTAGGTTAG
>NW_020555898.1:0-18185 GCF_003254395.2 Apis mellifera
GGTCAACCTACTAAAAAACTGAGAGCGTCATAATATAGCCCTTTCGAAACCAATCAACTTTTATTTGAAACATTTTTTAATATTCTGAATAATAAGCGAGATATTAAAAAAAAGTATAAACGTCGAAATTTCGGCGACCGAAGAAAAATTTTTGGCCAAAAACTCGATTTTGTATTAGGAGAACATGATATGACAGGAGGTCGACCTCCTACAAATTTTTAATTTTTGCTATATCTTTTAAACTATTGGTTTTTCGCTATAAGTGGGTTAATACTTTTTTATAGGAAATTTTATGCTCTATCGATTGGCGCTTAAAAAATACATGTTATCAGTAAAAAAAACAAAGTTGTGCTAAAAAAGCTCCTTATTGGTCAACCTACTAAAAAACTGAGAGCGTCATAATATAGCCCTTTCGAAACCAATCAACTTTTATTTGAAACATTTTTTAATATTCTGAATAATAAGCGAGATATTAAAAAAAAGTATAAACGTCGAAATTTCGGCGACCGAAGAAAAATTTTTGGCCAAAAATTCGATTTTGTATTAGGAGAACATGATATGACAGGAGGTCGACCTCCTACAAATTTTTAATTTTTGCTATATCTTTTAAACTATTGGTTTTTCGCTATAAGTGGGTTAATACTTTTTTATAGGAAATTTTATGCTCTATCGATTGGCGCTTTAAAAAATACATGTTATCAGTAAAAAAAACAAAGTTGTGCTAAAAAAGCTCCTTATTGGTCAACCTACTAAAAAACTGAGAGCGTCATAATATAGCCCTTTCGAAACCAATCAACTTTTATTGAAACATTTTTTAATATTCTGAATAATAAGCGAGATATTAAAAAAAAGTATAAACGTCGAAATTTCGGCGACCGAAGAAAAATTTTTGGCCAAAAATTCGATTTTGTATTAGGAGAACATGATATGACAGGAGGTCGACCTCCTACAAATTTTTAATTTTTGCTATATCTTTTAAACTATTGGTTTTTCGCTATAAGTGGGTTAATACTTTTTTATAGGAAATTTTATGCTCTATCGATTGGCGCTTTAAAAAATACATGTTATCAGTAAAAAAAACAAAGTTGTGCTAAAAAAGCTCCTTATTGGTCAACCTACTAAAAAACTGAGAGCGTCATAATATAGCCCTTTCGAAACCAATCAACTTTTATTTGAAACATTTTTTAATATTCTGAATAATAAGCGAGATATTAAAAAAAAGTATAAACGTCGAAATTTCGGCGACCGAAGAAAAATTTTTGGCCAAAAATTCGATTTTGTATTAGGAGAACATGATATGACAGGAGGTCGACCTCCTACAAATTTTTAATTTTTGCTATATCTTTTAAACTATTGGTTTTTCGCTATAAGTGGGTTAATACTTTTTTATAGGAAATTTTATGCTCTATCGATTGGCGCTTTAAAAAATACATGTTATCAGTAAAAAAAACAAAGTTGTGCTAAAAAAGCTCCTTATTGGTCAACCTACTAAAAAACTGAGAGCGTCATAATATAGCCCTTTCGAAACCAATCAACTTTTATTTGAAACATTTTTTAATATTCTGAATAATAAGCGAGATATTAAAAAAAAGTATAAACGTCGAAATTTCGGCGACCGAAGAAAAATTTTTGGCCAAAAATTCGATTTTGTATTAGGAGAACATGATATGACAGGAGGTCGACCTCCTACAAATTTTTAATTTTTGCTATATCTTTTAAACTATTGGTTTTTCGCTATAAGTGGGTTAATACTTTTTTATAGGAAATTTTATGCTCTATCGATTGGCGCTTTAAAAAATACATGTTATCAGTAAAAAAAACAAAGTTGTGCTAAAAAAGCTCCTTATTGGTCAACCTACTAAAAAACTGAGAGCGTCATAATATAGCCCTTTCGAAACCAATCAACTTTTATTTGAAACATTTTTTAATATTCTGAATAATAAGCGAGATATTAAAAAAAAGTATAAACGTCGAAATTTCGGCGACCGAAGAAAAATTTTTGGCCAAAAATTCGATTTTGTATTAGGAGAACATGATATGACAGGAGGTCGACCTCCTACAAATTTTTAATTTTTGCTATATCTTTTAAACTATTGGTTTTTCGCTATAAGTGGGTTAATACTTTTTTATAGGAAATTTTATGCTCTATCGATTGGCGCTTTAAAAAATACATGTTATCAGTAAAAAAAACAAAGTTGTGCTAAAAAAGCTCCTTATTGGTCAACCTACTAAAAAACTGAGAGCGTCATAATATAGCCCTTTCGAAACCAATCAACTTTTATTTGAAACATTTTTTAATATTCTGAATAATAAGCGAGATATTAAAAAAAAGTATAACGTCGAAATTTCGGCGACCGAAGAAAAATTTTTGGCCAAAAATTCGATTTGTATTAGGAGAACATGATATGACAGGAGGTCGACCTCCTACAAATTTTTAATTTTTGCTATATCTTTTAAACTATTGGTTTTTCGCTATAAGTGGGTTAATACTTTTTTATAGGAAATTTTATGCTCTATCGATTGGCGCTTTAAAAAATACATGTTATCAGTAAAAAAAACAAAGTTGTGCTAAAAAAGCTCCTTATTGGTCAACCTACTAAAAAACTGAGAGCGTCATAATATAGCCCTTTCGAAACCAATCAACTTTTATTTGAAACATTTTTTAATATTCTGAATAATAAGCGAGATATTAAAAAAAAGTATAAACGTCGAAATTTCGGCGACCGAAGAAAATTTTTGGCCAAAAATTCGATTTTGTATTAGGAGAACATGATATGACAGGAGGTCGACCTCCTACAAATTTTTAATTTTTGCTATATCTTTTAAACTATTGGTTTTTCGCTATAAGTGGGTTAATACTTTTTTATAGGAAATTTTATGCTCTATCGATTGGCGCTTTAAAAAATACATGTTATCAGTAAAAAAAACAAAGTTGTGCTAAAAAAGCTCCTTATTGGTCAACCTACTAAAAAACTGAGAGCGTCATAATATAGCCCTTTCGAAACCAATCAACTTTTATTGAAACATTTTTTAATATTCTGAATAATAAGCGAGATATTAAAAAAAAGTATAAACGTCGAAATTTCGGCGACCGAAGAAAAATTTTTGGCCAAAAATTCGATTTTGTATTAGGAGAACATGATATGACAGGAGGTCGACCTCCTACAAATTTTTAATTTTTGCTATATCTTTTAAACTATTGGTTTTTCGCTATAAGTGGGTTAATACTTTTTTATAGGAAATTTTATGCTCTATCGATTGGCGCTTTAAAAAATACATGTTATCAGTAAAAAAAACAAAGTTGTGCTAAAAAAGCTCCTTATTGGTCAACCTACTAAAAAACTGAGAGCGTCATAATATAGCCCTTTCGAAACCAATCAACTTTTATTTGAAACATTTTTTAATATTCTGAATAATAAGCGAGATATTAAAAAAAAGTATAAACGTCGAAATTTCGGCGACCGAAGAAAAATTTTTGGCCAAAAATTCGATTTTGTATTAGGAGAACATGATATGACAGGAGGTCGACCTCCTACAAATTTTTAATTTTTGCTATATCTTTTAAACTATTGGTTTTTCGCTATAAGTGGGTTAATACTTTTTTATAGGAAATTTTATGCTCTATCGATTGGCGCTTTAAAAAATACATGTTATCAGTAAAAAAAACAAAGTTGTGCTAAAAAAGCTCCTTATTGGTCAACCTACTAAAAAACTGAGAGCGTCATAATATAGCCCTTTCGAAACCAATCAACTTTTATTTGAAACATTTTTTAATATTCTGAATAATAAGCGAGATATTAAAAAAAAGTATAAACGTCGAAATTTCGGCGACCGAAGAAAATTTTTGGCCAAAAATTCGATTTTGTATTAGGAGAACATGATATGACAGGAGGTCGACCTCCTACAAATTTTTAATTTTTGCTATATCTTTTAAACTATTGGTTTTTCGCTATAAGTGGGTTAATACTTTTTTATAGGAAATTTTATGCTCTATCGATTGGCGCTTTAAAAAATACATGTTATCAGTAAAAAAAACAAAGTTGTGCTAAAAAAGCTCCTTATTGGTCAACCTACTAAAAAACTGAGAGCGTCATAATATAGCCCTTTCGAAACCAATCAACTTTTATTGAAACATTTTTTAATATTCTGAATAATAAGCGAGATATTAAAAAAAAGTATAAACGTCGAAATTTCGGCGACCGAAGAAAAATTTTTGGCCAAAAATTCGATTTTGTATTAGGAGAACATGATATGACAGGAGGTCGACCTCCTACAAATTTTTAATTTTTGCTATATCTTTTAAACTATTGGTTTTTCGCTATAAGTGGGTTAATACTTTTTTATAGGAAATTTTATGCTCTATCGATTGGCGCTTTAAAAAATACATGTTATCAGTAAAAAAAACAAAGTTGTGCTAAAAAAGCTCCTTATTGGTCAACCTACTAAAAAACTGAGAGCGTCATAATATAGCCCTTTCGAAACCAATCAACTTTTATTTGAAACATTTTTTAATATTCTGAATAATAAGCGAGATATTAAAAAAAAGTATAAACGTCGAAATTTCGGCGACCGAAGAAAAATTTTTGGCCAAAAATTCGATTTTGTATTAGGAGAACATGATATGACAGGAGGTCGACCTCCTACAAATTTTTAATTTTTGCTATATCTTTTAAACTATTGGTTTTTCGCTATAAGTGGGTTAATACTTTTTTATAGGAAATTTTATGCTCTATCGATTGGCGCTTTAAAAAATACATGTTATCAGTAAAAAAAACAAAGTTGTGCTAAAAAAGCTCCTTATTGGTCAACCTACTAAAAAACTGAGAGCGTCATAATATAGCCCTTTCGAAACCAATCAACTTTTATTTGAAACATTTTTTAATATTCTGAATAATAAGCGAGATATTAAAAAAAAGTATAAACGTCGAAATTTCGGCGACCGAAGAAAATTTTTGGCCAAAAATTCGATTTTGTATTAGGAGAACATGATATGACAGGAGGTCGACCTCCTACAAATTTTTAATTTTTGCTATATCTTTTAAACTATTGGTTTTTCGCTATAAGTGGGTTAATACTTTTTTATAGGAAATTTTATGCTCTATCGATTGGCGCTTTAAAAAATACATGTTATCAGTAAAAAAAACAAAGTTGTGCTAAAAAAGCTCCTTATTGGTCAACCTACTAAAAAACTGAGAGCGTCATAATATAGCCCTTTCGAAACCAATCAACTTTTATTTGAAACATTTTTTAATATTCTGAATAATAAGCGAGATATTAAAAAAAAGTATAAACGTCGAAATTTCGGCGACCGAAGAAAAATTTTTGGCCAAAAATTCGATTTTGTATTAGGAGAACATGATATGACAGGAGGTCGACCTCCTACAAATTTTTAATTTTTGCTATATCTTTTAAACTATTGGTTTTTCGCTATAAGTGGGTTAATACTTTTTTATAGGAAATTTTATGCTCTATCGATTGGCGCTTTAAAAAATACATGTTATCAGTAAAAAAAACAAAGTTGTGCTAAAAAAGCTCCTTATTGGTCAACCTACTAAAAAACTGAGAGCGTCATAATATAGCCCTTTCGAAACCAATCAACTTTTATTTGAAACATTTTTTAATATTCTGAATAATAAGCGAGATATTAAAAAAAAGTATAAACGTCGAAATTTCGGCGACCGAAGAAAATTTTTGGCCAAAAATTCGATTTTGTATTAGGAGAACATGATATGACAGGAGGTCGACCTCCTACAAATTTTTAATTTTTGCTATATCTTTTAAACTATTGGTTTTTCGCTATAAGTGGGTTAATACTTTTTTATAGGAAATTTTATGCTCTATCGATTGGCGCTTTAAAAAATACATGTTATCAGTAAAAAAAACAAAGTTGTGCTAAAAAAGCTCCTTATTGGTCAACCTACTAAAAAACTGAGAGCGTCATAATATAGCCCTTTCGAAACCAATCAACTTTTATTTGAAACATTTTTTAATATTCTGAATAATAAGCGAGATATTAAAAAAAAGTATAAACGTCGAAATTTCGGCGACCGAAGAAAAATTTTTGGCCAAAAATTCGATTTTGTATTAGGAGAACATGATATGACAGGAGGTCGACCTCCTACAAATTTTTAATTTTTGCTATATCTTTTAAACTATTGGTTTTTCGCTATAAGTGGGTTAATACTTTTTTATAGGAAATTTTATGCTCTATCGATTGGCGCTTTAAAAAATACATGTTATCAGTAAAAAAAACAAAGTTGTGCTAAAAAAGCTCCTTATTGGTCAACCTACTAAAAAACTGAGAGCGTCATAATATAGCCCTTTCGAAACCAATCAACTTTTATTGAAACATTTTTTAATATTCTGAATAATAAGCGAGATATTAAAAAAAAGTATAAACGTCGAAATTTCGGCGACCGAAGAAAAATTTTTGGCCAAAAATTCGATTTTGTATTAGGAGAACATGATATGACAGGAGGTCGACCTCCTACAAATTTTTAATTTTTGCTATATCTTTTAAACTATTGGTTTTTCGCTATAAGTGGGTTAATACTTTTTTATAGGAAATTTTATGCTCTATCGATTGGCGCTTTAAAAAATACATGTTATCAGTAAAAAAAACAAAGTTGTGCTAAAAAAGCTCCTTATTGGTCAACCTACTAAAAAACTGAGAGCGTCATAATATAGCCCTTTCGAAACCAATCAACTTTTATTGAAACATTTTTTAATATTCTGAATAATAAGCGAGATATTAAAAAAAAGTATAAACGTCGAAATTTCGGCGACCGAAGAAAAATTTTTGGCCAAAAATTCGATTTTGTATTAGGAGAACATGATATGACAGGAGGTCGACCTCCTACAAATTTTTAATTTTTGCTATATCTTTTAAACTATTGGTTTTTCGCTATAAGTGGGTTAATACTTTTTTATAGGAAATTTTATGCTCTATCGATTGGCGCTTTAAAAAATACATGTTATCAGTAAAAAAAACAAAGTTGTGCTAAAAAAGCTCCTTATTGGTCAACCTACTAAAAAACTGAGAGCGTCATAATATAGCCCTTTCGAAACCAATCAACTTTTATTTGAAACATTTTTTAATATTCTGAATAATAAGCGAGATATTAAAAAAAAGTATAAACGTCGAAATTTCGGCGACCGAAGAAAAATTTTTGGCCAAAAATTCGATTTTGTATTAGGAGAACATGATATGACAGGAGGTCGACCTCCTACAAATTTTTAATTTTTGCTATATCTTTTAAACTATTGGTTTTTCGCTATAAGTGGGTTAATACTTTTTTATAGGAAATTTTATGCTCTATCGATTGGCGCTTTAAAAAATACATGTTATCAGTAAAAAAAACAAAGTTGTGCTAAAAAAGCTCCTTATTGGTCAACCTACTAAAAAACTGAGAGCGTCATAATATAGCCCTTTCGAAACCAATCAACTTTTATTTGAAACATTTTTTAATATTCTGAATAATAAGCGAGATATTAAAAAAAAGTATAAACGTCGAAATTTCGGCGACCGAAGAAAAATTTTTGGCCAAAAATTCGATTTTGTATTAGGAGAACATGATATGACAGGAGGTCGACCTCCTACAAATTTTTAATTTTTGCTATATCTTTTAAACTATTGGTTTTTCGCTATAAGTGGGTTAATACTTTTTTATAGGAAATTTTATGCTCTATCGATTGGCGCTTTAAAAAATACATGTTATCAGTAAAAAAAACAAAGTTGTGCTAAAAAAGCTCCTTATTGGTCAACCTACTAAAAAACTGAGAGCGTCATAATATAGCCCTTTCGAAACCAATCAACTTTTATTTGAAACATTTTTTAATATTCTGAATAATAAGCGAGATATTAAAAAAAAGTATAAACGTCGAAATTTCGGCGACCGAAGAAAAATTTTTGGCCAAAAATTCGATTTTGTATTAGGAGAACATGATATGACAGGAGGTCGACCTCCTACAAATTTTTAATTTTTGCTATATCTTTTAAACTATTGGTTTTTCGCTATAAGTGGGTTAATACTTTTTTATAGGAAATTTTATGCTCTATCGATTGGCGCTTTAAAAAATACATGTTATCAGTAAAAAAAACAAAGTTGTGCTAAAAAAGCTCCTTATTGGTCAACCTACTAAAAAACTGAGAGCGTCATAATATAGCCCTTTCGAAACCAATCAACTTTTATTTGAAACATTTTTTAATATTCTGAATAATAAGCGAGATATTAAAAAAAAGTATAAACGTCGAAATTTCGGCGACCGAAGAAAAATTTTTGGCCAAAAATTCGATTTTGTATTAGGAGAACATGATATGACAGGAGGTCGACCTCCTACAAATTTTTAATTTTTGCTATATCTTTTAAACTATTGGTTTTTCGCTATAAGTGGGTTAATACTTTTTTATAGGAAATTTTATGCTCTATCGATTGGCGCTTTAAAAAATACATGTTATCAGTAAAAAAAACAAAGTTGTGCTAAAAAAGCTCCTTATTGGTCAACCTACTAAAAAACTGAGAGCGTCATAATATAGCCCTTTCGAAACCAATCAACTTTTATTTGAAACATTTTTTAATATTCTGAATAATAAGCGAGATATTAAAAAAAAGTATAAACGTCGAAATTTCGGCGACCGAAGAAAAATTTTTGGCCAAAAATTCGATTTTGTATTAGGAGAACATGATATGACAGGAGGTCGACCTCCTACAAATTTTTAATTTTTGCTATATCTTTTAAACTATTGGTTTTTCGCTATAAGTGGGTTAATACTTTTTTATAGGAAATTTTATGCTCTATCGATTGGCGCTTTAAAAAATACATGTTATCAGTAAAAAAAACAAAGTTGTGCTAAAAAAGCTCCTTATTGGTCAACCTACTAAAAAACTGAGAGCGTCATAATATAGCCCTTTCGAAACCAATCAACTTTTATTTGAAACATTTTTTAATATTCTGAATAATAAGCGAGATATTAAAAAAAAGTATAAACGTCGAAATTTCGGCGACCGAAGAAAAATTTTTGGCCAAAAATCGATTTTGTATTAGGAGAACATGATATGACAGGAGGTCGACCTCCTACAAATTTTTAATTTTTGCTATATCTTTTAAACTATTGGTTTTTCGCTATAAGTGGGTTAATACTTTTTTATAGGAAATTTTATGCTCTATCGATTGGCGCTTTAAAAAATACATGTTATCAGTAAAAAAAACAAAGTTGTGCTAAAAAAGCTCCTTATTGGTCAACCTACTAAAAAACTGAGAGCGTCATAATATAGCCCTTTCGAAACCAATCAACTTTTATTTGAAACATTTTTTAATATTCTGAATAATAAGCGAGATATTAAAAAAAAGTATAAACGTCGAAATTTCGGCGACCGAAGAAAAATTTTTGGCCAAAAATTCGATTTTGTATTAGGAGAACATGATATGACAGGAGGTCGACCTCCTACAAATTTTTAATTTTTGCTATATCTTTTAAACTATTGGTTTTTCGCTATAAGTGGGTTAATACTTTTTTATAGGAAATTTTATGCTCTATCGATTGGCGCTTTAAAAAATACATGTTATCAGTAAAAAAAACAAAGTTGTGCTAAAAAAGCTCCTTATTGGTCAACCTACTAAAAAACTGAGAGCGTCATAATATAGCCCTTTCGAAACCAATCAACTTTTATTTGAAACATTTTTTAATATTCTGAATAATAAGCGAGATATTAAAAAAAAGTATAAACGTCGAAATTTCGGCGACCGAAGAAAAATTTTTGGCCAAAAATTCGATTTTGTATTAGGAGAACATGATATGACAGGAGGTCGACCTCCTACAAATTTTTAATTTTTGCTATATCTTTTAAACTATTGGTTTTTCGCTATAAGTGGGTTAATACTTTTTTATAGGAAATTTTATGCTCTATCGATTGGCGCTTTAAAAAATACATGTTATCAGTAAAAAAAACAAAGTTGTGCTAAAAAAGCTCCTTATTGGTCAACCTACTAAAAAACTGAGAGCGTCATAATATAGCCCTTTCGAAACCAATCAACTTTTATTTGAAACATTTTTTAATATTCTGAATAATAAGCGAGATATTAAAAAAAAGTATAAACGTCGAAATTTCGGCGACCGAAGAAAATTTTTGGCCAAAAACTCGATTTTGTATTAGGAGAACATGATATGACAGGAGGTCGACCTCCTACAAATTTTTAATTTTTGCTATATCTTTTAAACTATTGGTTTTTCGCTATAAGTGGGTTAATACTTTTTTATAGGAAATTTTATGCTCTATCGATTGGCGCTTTAAAAAATACATGTTATCAGTAAAAAAAACAAAGTTGTGCTAAAAAAGCTCCTTATTGGTCAACCTACTAAAAAACTGAGAGCGTCATAATATAGCCCTTTCGAAACCAATCAACTTTTATTTGAAACATTTTTTAATATTCTGAATAATAAGCGAGATATTAAAAAAAAGTATAAACGTCGAAATTTCGGCGACCGAAGAAAAATTTTTGGCCAAAAACTCGATTTTGTATTAGGAGAACATGATATGACAGGAGGTCGACCTCCTACAAATTTTTAATTTTTGCTATATCTTTTAAACTATTGGTTTTTCGCTATAAGTGGGTTAATACTTTTTTATAGGAAATTTTATGCTCTATCGATTGGCGCTTTAAAAAATACATGTTATCAGTAAAAAAAACAAAGTTGTGCTAAAAAAGCTCCTTATTGGTCAACCTACTAAAAAACTGAGAGCGTCATAATATAGCCCTTTCGAAACCAATCAACTTTTATTTGAAACATTTTTTAATATTCTGAATAATAAGCGAGATATTAAAAAAAAAGTATAAACGTCGAAATTTCGGCGACCGAAGAAAAATTTTTGGCCAAAAACTCGATTTTGTATTAGGAGAACATGATATGACAGGAGGTCGACCTCCTACAAATTTTTAATTTTTGCTATATCTTTTAAACTATTGGTTTTTCGCTATAAGTGGGTTAATACTTTTTTATAGGAAATTTTATGCTCTATCGATTGGCGCTTTAAAAAATACATGTTATCAGTAAAAAAAACAAAGTTGTGCTAAAAAAGCTCCTTATTGGTCAACCTACTAAAAAACTGAGAGCGTCATAATATAGCCCTTTCGAAACCAATCAACTTTTATTTGAAACATTTTTTAATATTCTGAATAATAAGCGAGATATTAAAAAAAAAGTATAAACGTCGAAATTTCGGCGACCGAAGAAAATTTTTGGCCAAAAACTCGATTTTGTATTAGGAGAACATGATATGACAGGAGGTCGACCTCCTACAAATTTTTAATTTTTGCTATATCTTTTAAACTATTGGTTTTTCGCTATAAGTGGGTTAATACTTTTTTATAGGAAATTTTATGCTCTATCGATTGGCGCTTTAAAAAATACATGTTATCAGTAAAAAAAACAAAGTTGTGCTAAAAAAGCTCCTTATTGGTCAACCTACTAAAAAACTGAGAGCGTCATAATATAGCCCTTTCGAAACCAATCAACTTTTATTTGAAACATTTTTTAATATTCTGAATAATAAGCGAGATATTAAAAAAAAGTATAAACGTCGAAATTTCGGCGACCGAAGAAAAATTTTTGGCCAAAAACTCGATTTTGTATTAGGAGAACATGATATGACAGGAGGTCGACCTCCTACAAATTTTTAATTTTTGCTATATCTTTTAAACTATTGGTTTTTCGCTATAAGTGGGTTAATACTTTTTTATAGGAAATTTTATGCTCTATCGATTGGCGCTTTAAAAAATACATGTTATCAGTAAAAAAAACAAAGTTGTGCTAAAAAAGCTCCTTATTGGTCAACCTACTAAAAAACTGAGAGCGTCATAATATAGCCCTTTCGAAACCAATCAACTTTTATTTGAAACATTTTTTAATATTCTGAATAATAAGCGAGATATTAAAAAAAAGTATAAACGTCGAAATTTCGGCGACCGAAGAAAAATTTTTGGCCAAAAACTCGATTTTGTATTAGGAGAACATGATATGACAGGAGGTCGACCTCCTACAAATTTTTAATTTTTGCTATATCTTTTAAACTATTGGTTTTTCGCTATAAGTGGGTTAATACTTTTTTATAGGAAATTTTATGCTCTATCGATTGGCGCTTTAAAAAATACATGTTATCAGTAAAAAAAACAAAGTTGTGCTAAAAAAGCTCCTTATTGGTCAACCTACTAAAAAACTGAGAGCGTCATAATATAGCCCTTTCGAAACCAATCAACTTTTATTTGAAACATTTTTTAATATTCTGAATAATAAGCGAGATATTAAAAAAAAGTATAAACGTCGAAATTTCGGCGACCGAAGAAAAATTTTTGGCCAAAAACTCGATTTTGTATTAGGAGAACATGATATGACAGGAGGTCGACCTCCTACAAATTTTTAATTTTTGCTATATCTTTTAAACTATTGGTTTTTCGCTATAAGTGGGTTAATACTTTTTTATAGGAAATTTTATGCTCTATCGATTGGCGCTTTAAAAAATACATGTTATCAGTAAAAAAAACAAAGTTGTGCTAAAAAAGCTCCTTATTGGTCAACCTACTAAAAAACTGAGAGCGTCATAATATAGCCCTTTCGAAACCAATCAACTTTTATTTGAAACATTTTTTAATATTCTGAATAATAAGCGAGATATTAAAAAAAAGTATAAACGTCGAAATTTCGGCGACCGAAGAAAATTTTTGCCAAAAACTCGATTTTGTATTAGGAGAACATGATATGACAGGAGGTCGACCTCCTACAAATTTTTAATTTTTGCTATATCTTTTAAACTATTGGTTTTTCGCTATAAGTGGGTTAATACTTTTTTATAGGAAATTTTATGCTCTATCGATTGGCGCTTTAAAAAATACATGTTATCAGTAAAAAAAACAAAGTTGTGCTAAAAAAGCTCCTTATTGGTCACCTACTAAAAAACTGAGAGCGTCATAATATAGCCCTTTCGAAACCAATCAACTTTTATTTGAAACATTTTTTAATATTCTGAATAATAAGCGAGATATTAAAAAAAAAGTATAAACGTCGAAATTTCGGCGACCGAAGAAAAATTTTTGGCCAAAAACTCGATTTTGTATTAGGAGAACATGATATGACAGGAGGTCGACCTCCTACAAATTTTTAATTTTTGCTATATCTTTTAAACTATTGGTTTTTCGCTATAAGTGGGTTAATACTTTTTTATGGAAATTTTATGCTCTATCGATTGGCGCTTTAAAAAATACATGTTATCAGTAAAAAAAACAAAGTTGTGCTAAAAAAGCTCCTTATTGGTCACCTACTAAAAAACTGAGAGCGTCATAATATAGCCCTTCGAAACCAATCAACTTTTATTTGAAACATTTTTTAATATTCTGAATAATAAGCGAGATATTAAAAAAAAGTATAAACGTCGAAATTTCGGCGACCGAAGAAAAATTTTTGCCAAAAACTCGATTTTGTATTAGGAGAACATGATATGACAGGAGGTCGACCTCCTACAAATTTTTAATTTTTGCTATATCTTTTAAACTATTGGTTTTTCGCTATAAGTGGGTTAATACTTTTTTATGGAAATTTTATGCTCTATCGATTGGCGCTTTAAAAAATACTGTTATCAGTAAAAAAAACAAAGTTGTGCTAAAAAAGCTCCTTATTGGTCAACCTACTAAAAAACTGAGAGCGTCATAATATAGCCCTTCGAAACCAATCAACTTTTATTTGAAACATTTTTTAATATTCTGAATAATAAGCGAGATATTAAAAAAAAGTATAAACGTCGAAATTTCGGCGACCGAAGAAAAATTTTTGTCCAAAAACTCGATTTTGTATTAGGAGAACATGATAGACAGGAGGTCGACCTCCTACAAATTTTTAATTTTTGCTATATCTTTTAAACTATTGGTTTTTCGCTATAAGTGGGTTAATACTTTTTTATGGGAAATTTTATGCTCTATCGATTGGCGCTTTAAAAAATACGTGTTATCAGTAAAAAAAACAAAGTTGTGCTAAAAAAGCTCCTTATTGGTCACCTACTAAAAAACTGAGAGCGTCATAATATAGCCCTTTCGAAACCAATCAACTTTTATTTGAAACATTTTTTAATATTCTGAATAATAAGCGAGATATTAAAAAAAAGTATAAACGTCGAAATTTCGGCGACCGAAGAAAAATTTTTGGCCAAAAACTCGATTTTGTATTAGGAGAACATGATACGACAGGAGGTCGACCTCCTACAAATTTTTAATTTTTGCTATATCTTTTAAACTATTGGTTTTTCGCTATAAGTGGGTTAATACTTTTTTATGGAAATTTTATGCTCTATCGATTGGCGCTTTAAAAAATACTGTTATCAGTAAAAAAAACAAAGTTGTGCTAAAAAAGCTCCTTATTGGTCAACCTACTAAAAAACTGAGAGCGTCATAATATAGCCCTTTCGAAACCAATCAACTTTTATTTGAAACATTTTTTAATATTCTGAATAATAAGCGAGATATTAAAAAAAAGTATAAACGTCGAAATTTCGGCGACCGAAGAAAAATTTTTGTCCAAAAACTCGATTTTGTATTAGGAGAACATGATACGACAGGAGGTCGACCTCCTACAAATTTTTAATTTTTGCTATATCTTTTAAACTATTGGTTTTTCGCTATAAGTGGGTTAATACTTTTTTATGGAAATTTTATGCTCTATCGATTGGCGCTTTAAAAAATACGTGTTATCAGTAAAAAAAACAAAGTTGTGCTAAAAAAGCTCCTTATTGGTCACCTACTAAAAAACTGAGAGCGTCATAATATAGCCCTTTCGAAACCAATCAACTTTTATTTGAAACATTTTTTAATATTCTGAATAATAAGCGAGATATTAAAAAAAAGTATAAACGTCGAAATTTCGGCGACCGAAGAAAAATTTTTGTCCAAAAACTCGATTTTGTATTAGGAGAACATGATACGACAGGAGGTCGACCTCCTACAAATTTTTAATTTTTGCTATATCTTTTAAACTATTGGTTTTTCGCTATAAGTGGGTTAATACTTTTTTATGGGAAATTTTATGCTCTATCGATTGGCGCTTTAAAAAATACGTGTTATCAGTAAAAAAAACAAAGTTGTGCTAAAAAAGCTCCTTATTGGTCAACCTACTAAAAAACTGAGAGCGTCATAATATAGCCCTTTCGAAACCAATCAACTTTTATTTGAAACATTTTTTAATATTCTGAATAATAAGCGAGATATTAAAAAAAAAGTATAAACGTCGAAATTTCGGCGACCGAAGAAAAATTTTTGTCCAAAAACTCGATTTTGTATTAGGAGAACATGATACGACAGGAGGTCGACCTCCTACAAATTTTTAATTTTTGCTATATCTTTTAAACTATTGGTTTTTCGCTATAAGTGGGTTAATACTTTTTTATGGGAAATTTTATGCTCTATCGATTGGCGCTTTAAAAAATACGTGTTATCAGTAAAAAAAACAAAGTTGTGCTAAAAAAGCTCCTTATTGGTCAACCTACTAAAAAACTGAGAGCGTCATAATATAGCCCTTTCGAAACCAATCAACTTTTATTTGAAACATTTTTTAATATTCTGAATAATAAGCGAGATATTAAAAAAAAGTATAAACGTCGAAATTTCGGCGACCGAAGAAAAATTTTTGGCCAAAAACTCGATTTTGTATTAGGAGAACATGATAGACAGGAGGTCGACCTCCTACAAATTTTTAATTTTTGCTATATCTTTTAAACTATTGGTTTTTCGCTATAAGTGGTTAATACTTTTTATGGAAATTTTATGCTCTATCGATTGGCGCTTTAAAAAATACGTGTTATCAGTAAAAAAAACTTGCTTATTTTCTCCTACTTTTGGTGCGTTTTTTTTATCATTTTTTTAATAATTGACTGCTTTTAATGACTTATTGCATAATATAATTGCACCGGATACTTTAATTACTCGAATGGTAATAAAACGCGTTTTTCTATATTTGTTTAAATCAAATAATATTTGCCAAAATGGAATGTTCGATGAACTTATTTATTATTTGTATGGAGCTTTATATATATTTTACGATGATACTTTTATGTCCCATTTTTATATATTTTATACTCTTTTTATATTTAATAATATAGTAATTTAGAATTTCTATAATTTTCTTGTAAAAGTATATTAAAGAATAATAGATTGTTATAAATGCTGATAGATATAGTGTTTGTTAATGCGTCACTTAAAGAAGAGTTTCTCCAAACTTTACAAATAATGTTTCATCCATGGAAAATACTATTATTATCAGCGTAGCGTATGGCTAGTTTACTAGTAAATGCCCATTATAGCGACAATATTTGTATAACACTTTTAATAGTTTCTTGAATATTTAAAATATAAACATTTATAGAAAATGGAGGTTCAATTATGCAAATGATCTTTATTTCACGATAATATCCAAAATTATTATTTAAAATAATAAATAAGAATATTCTTCAGACAATTATTAAGGTTAATTTTACCAATATGATTAATACATTAATTATGTATTGCATTTAAAATATATTCCTACTCTTTAGCCAAAATCTTTATGAATCACTTGCAAAGTAATTATTTTTAAAATAATTTCCCTATAAAATATAATACTTTCTTTTTTATAGAACTTTCCATGAAATATCAGCAGCGCAGGAGTAGAAATTTCACATTATTCACTAAATCATCATCATTTGCATTTATCGACGAAGAAGCATACGAGTCGTGGAAAATTGCTTAGAACAATCTAAGATGCTAAGTCGCGAGATGAAGTTTATATCGGTGTGCCAATTGGTATGGGAAATCGAGAACGAAGCATTAACCCGACCACCCCTTGAATATTGCCGGTGTCGTGACGACGTTTCGAGTGAAATTGAGTCTTACGGTAACCATCATCGGTGAGAAGATGGTATGGCTAATTTTTTTTTTTTTCTCCATTGCCCTCTGTTATGTCTCAATCGTGGCCCTGATATTACGCAATTTGAATTACGAATTCAGAACGGTTAAAGCCGATGGCTTGTTAAAAAAATGACCTCCGTTCGATGGATTGGGTAACGATTTATGATTGGCCTTCGATCATATCGAAAACTGTAATAATCATCTTCTGAGAAATTTTATGAAGTATTGATAGATCGAGAATTAGAAGAAATTTTAATCATATAACATAATTTATTAATAATAATATTAAATATTTCTAACAATTTGAAACTTGAAAAATATAAAATATACGTTTAAAAATTATTTTATCATTGCTTAAATGCATCATGAGAAATTTCACATAGTTTTCTGTATTTTTTTAACGAAGACACGATTCGAACTATCCGGAATATTTCGGCGACACATCATAAAGAATGCTAATTGAATTCCCATGGCATATTGTAAAGAGGCGATTACTTATATTGGTCGCGCAACATTTGATCACATTATAATTCCTAAGCATCGAATAATTTATTTCGTAAAAAAATCTGAATAATCCCGCAAATTTCCTTCTTCTTAGCATAATTTTTTTTCTTCTAACCAATTACGCTGATATATTTTCCCTTGCATTTCAATTATTCACCTATCGTTCTTAACAATCTCCCTCTTCGGGACAACGCCGATAATTTGTCGACCATTGCCATTTACCCTTCCCTATTTAAATAAATTAACATGTCCAATTCCACCGGTTTGCCTACAACGCGGAGCTTAAAGAACGTAAGCTCAGAAAGCAAGAAGTAAATTAAAAAAAAATCTTTTCCACGGTTAAATAAGAGAGAGAGAAAGAGAGGAGAGAGAGAGAGAAGAGAGAGAGAGAAAAGAAAAAGTGGTAGATCCTCTTATTCCTTCCACGTAGCAAAGCTCTAAAAATCCCAAGAGGGTATCGCTTTTAACGAAGGATGGCTGTTTGAGACTATTTTAACCCTCCATTCTCGACACGAAAACTTTCTTTATTATGGGAAAAAACGCGTTTCGAAAAAAAACGGGGAATTTAATCGCCAGGGCTGAAAGCTAATTACGGACGAACGAAAAAACGTCTCGTGATGCTCGCGGAGGGGGTTTGATAAATCGCGCATGGATGGATCGCCGGAAAAATCAAGATAACGTGGCATAAGGTGCGCGATCGTAAATTCCGCTGTGACCAGATTTATCGATTCTTCCGTGGCGGGCGATAAGGAGAAATTTAT
>NW_020555899.1:0-18108 GCF_003254395.2 Apis mellifera
TGATGCAATTATGATAATTTATGCAATTGCACTAATAAATATATTATAATAATAATAAATAATAACATATATTATATATATAAAAAAAAAATATAATATAATTATAATATAATATAATATAATATAATATAATATAATATAATTATAATATAATATAATATAATATAATATAATATAATAAATAATATAATATAATATAATATAATATAATATAATATATAATATAATATAATTATAATATAATATAATATAATAAATATAATATATATAAAAAATATAATATAATAATAATAATATAATATAATATAATATAATATAATAAATATAAATAATAATATAATATATAAATATAATATAAATAATATAATATAATATAATATAATATAATATAATAATATAATATAATATAATATAATATAATATAATATAATATATATAATATAATATATAATATAATATAATATAATTATAATATAATATAATATAATATAATATAATATAATATAATATAATATAAATATAATATATAATTATAATATAATATAATATAATATAATAATATATAATATAATAAATAATATAATATAATATAATATAAATTATAATATAATATAATATATATAATATAATATAATATAATATAATATAATATAATAATATAATTAATATAATTAATATAATAATATAATATAATATAATATAATATAATATAATATAATATAATATAATATAATATAATATAAAAAATTAATATAATATAATATAATAATATAATATAATATAATATAATAATATAATATAATATAATATAATATAATAATATAATATAATATAATATAATATAAAAATATAATATAATATAATATTATAATATAATATAATATAATATAATATAATATAATAATATAATATAATATAATATAATATAATATAATATAATATAATATAATATAATATAATATAATATAATATAATATAATTATAATATAATATAATATAATATAATATAATATAATATAATAATATAATATAATATAATATAATTATAATATAAATATTAATATAAATAATATAATATAATATAATATAATATAATATAATATAATATAATATAATATAATATAATATAATATAATTATAATATAAATATAATATAATATAATATAAATATAATATAATATAATAAAAAAAAATATAATATAATATAATATAATAAATATAATAATATAAATATAATATAATTATAATATAATATAATATAATATAATATAATATAATATAATATTATAATATAATATAATATAATATAATATAATATAATATAATATATAATATAATATAATATAATATAATATAATATAATATAATATAATATATAATATAATATATATAATATAATAATATAATATAATATAATATAAATATAATATAATATAATATAATATATAATATAATAAATATAATATAATATAAATATAATATAATATAATATAATATAATATAATATAATATAATATAATATAATATAATATAATATTATAATATAATATAATATAATATAATATAATATAATATAATATAATATAATATAATATAATATAATATAATATAATATAATATAATATATAATATAATATAATATAATATAATATAATATAAATATAATATAATATAATATAATAAATATAATATAATATAATATAATATAATAATATATATAATATAATATAATATAATATAATATAATATAATATAATATAATATAATATAATATAATATAATATAATATAATATATATAATGTAATATAATATTTATTATATTATGAATAATGTAAAATATAATAGTAGTTAATAATTATAATAATATTATATATATATATATTTATAATAATGTAGGATATTTTAAAAATTCGAGATCAAAATAATAAAGATTCTTATGCACATATATATCTAAGATTTAATTTAGTTGTAAGCATTTTAAGTTTGCATTATATAAAATAAAATATTTGAATAGCGAGAATTCAAGTAGATGCAGTAGCAATGTCATTTATATATCGCAATATCATTTACATAAAACTTCTCAACAAGAAATAAATGTATATAATATAATTTTTTTAAATATATATAAAAATTGTATATATATAAAAATTATTTCTGAATTTTTGTTTAACGTAATATACAATGATCTTAAATATTATAATATTATTATGAAATATATTTATTTTAAAAAAAATTTTATGTTTTTTAATTATGCAAATTTACATAATTTGTTATTTAACTAAAATTTACTTCCAACGAGTATTCAATATTTAGTACGATGATTATATAACTCTGTTTACTGCATAAACCAAAATGTGATACGTGATATTAAAATATTATCGCGCATCTCTTCTACGTTTTATTTTTAGTTTACTAATATTCTATATATAACACAAAATTAAAATTAGGCATTTTATGAAACATAATATTTTAATACTTAATACTTTATGAAAATTTTTAATTTATTAATTAAATCTTATCAGACATACATTTTTTCATTATTTTGATATTTAAATTTCACGGAAACAATTTTTCCCTTATTATTTTTATAAATGCTCTTTGTATCTCTATGGCAACATAACAATTAAGATATCAAATGTACTCATATTTTCATTAAATGTTGCGGTATGAAAGATATGATTAATCTTTCAACCATAAGTTACTAAATTAATGTGATGAATGTGAGAGAAATAAGGAAATATAAAAAAATATATGTATGTTTACTTTTGATTTGTTATTTCTTTCAGAAATATATTACAATTTTAATATTAACCAAAAGTTTGTTAATTCAGATTATAATTGTGACTATGAACTCTGATTATATATTCTAAATATAAATATTGCCTAGAAATTCTGATTAAGGAATTCTATCATCTATTTGTGCATATTATATGTCGGAATAGGAAAAATTCAAATCAATAAATTTACATGCAGTTTTATTATATTTATTACTTTATTAGATGTATAAATAAATTTTTTCTCCTTTTTTTCCAAATTTAAGATTTTTATTACATAAATCAGATACAAGATTACATCTCAAAGTATTTATTTTTTCCCATCTAGTGAGTAAATTATGAATTCCTTTCCTAAAAAATAATAGCTACTTGTTATGAAATCATCAATACATTTTCGAATATGTTCTTTCGAGTTGAAGTGCTTTCCCGACAATTGTAAACTCTAAAAAAAACAATAATGACAGGGCCCAGATTTGGAGAATACATACCATGTAGCAAAACCATTTCCCATTCCATCGTATAAATTGTGTCCCGCGTTCCTTTGCAATGTATGGCCGAACATTGTCGTGTTGCAAAATCACGTGTCTTGTTTCTTATCTAATAAACGGCTATTTTCGCTTTAGCTGGTCGTATAAATTCATTAATTGATTTTAATAATATTCAGCATTATTGTCTTTCCAAGTAGAAGCAATTCATAATAGATGATTCCTCAGAAATTCTATCACATAGACAGCAAAACTTTATGTAATGCAAATTCGATTTTGCATTACATAAATCGTTCTCCGGGATTAATGATTTCCATCATTTGAGATTGTCATATAAGATCTTTTACATCACCAATAATAATTTTGTGTAAAAAACTTTTCCTTTTATGTCGTGAAAGCAAGGCAGCAGAAATCTCGAATCTGTTTTTTTTTTTATTCATTTCATTTAATTCATGTAGAACTCATCGCTCTAACTTTTGAATCTTATCCAATTGCTTTAATTGAATAGATATTGTTGTCTCATTTCTTTTGATGACTCCCAATCTTTCTGCCGATTTTTCTTGCGTCTGGATCGGATTTTCGTTAAGTAATTCCTCTAACTCACCGTTATCAAACTTTTTCGGTGCATCTGAACGATCGTCATCTTCCAAATTAAAATTTCCGACTTTCAGATAATACCAGAAACAGGAAGTAATTCGAATTCAGTTAGGTATGATTATAAAAAAAAAGAAGAAGAAACTTATTTGCATACTTAATATTAATTATTAAATTTGTAATTGTATTTAAATTAATTATATTTAATAATTTGTATTATGATATTATGATTCATATCATCGATTGATATTTTGTAATATTATTGTTTATAATGATTACAGAAAAACATCGTTCAAAATACAAATATAATAAGAAAGTTAATCTCTAAATAGCTAACAATTATATATTTATATATTCGATCAAATATAACGATCTTGTTTTGGAAGCTTTGATTTGATTGATTATAATATGTATTTTTTTCTTTTTTTATTGATCTTTTAATTATTATTGATGTTAAAATATTATTACTCAAAAAATTATATTTTAACTGTAACGTTACAATAATATATATTTGATTTTTAATCTTTACTTTATAAATTGAATATTCATATTCGAATATTTTGAATATCAAACTTCACAGTTTATATGTATATTGTTACAATAATTATATATTCAAATATATTTTTTTTAAATCTTATTTAGAATGTTTATTTTATTTTTTGATCTTATTTGAATGTTCTTTTTCTTTGTTTAGAATATTAAAAAATGCTATACAAATATTTCCAAATTTTTTCATAAATATTTTCAAATATAAATTATTCCCATTAATAGTTTAGAAAATAAAAACATTTAGAGAATAAAAATTAAAAATAAATAATAATTTCAGATGCAACAATTTTCATTACAAGTTCTTCTTCATCCTTTAAAATTTACTGCTAGTGGTTACATTCTTAATAATAAATTATCAACAATGGTAAGTTGAATGAATGTATAATTTAATTATTTATTTATGATTTTAATCTCTTTTTCGGCAATATAATAACTTCCATTATTATATTAATACAAATAAGTTCGTTGTTAAAAGAATATTTAATGAAAAAGAATGATGAAAAATGAAATATTTAGATAAAATTTTTGAAAATTAAAGATTATTACTTCAAAGATCATAATTATTTCATATTATTGTAATAAAAAGATTGTTGAAAAAAAAATATTAGAATTTTGATATTTATTTTTTTTAATATTTTATTTTATTTATTTTTACTTTTTTGAAGATTATAAAACTTTCAAAATATGATAACTATTTCGAGAGTTATTCCATCATAATTTAAAACAAATAATTTTATTGAATTATTTGTATTCGAGAATCAACAATAAATTGATTGATAATGTCATAACAATATAAACAAACTGTAATTATTAGAAAAAATAATATTTTTTAGTTCTAAGACTTCGGATCATAGAATTTTTTATTTATGATCAATCTTTTAATCTTTATAATACTATAATAATATATAATATAAATAATTATATATATATATCTATAATATAAATAATTTTATAATAATATCATAAGTAATGAAGATATAAAAAGTTATTTAAAAAAGAAAATTGCGAAATCAGACAAAAATTTGTAAATTTTTTTTGTATTTAATTACTAAATTTCTGATTAAATAATAAATCACGAAACATATTTATTTTCAAAAATTGTTATTCGCTTTGAGAAACCAACTATTATCAATAAAGAATTTTGTATATTACAGAAAGCCGTTATTTCTTTTCGTAGCTTTTCAATATATTAACGTATTAATTGTAAATGATTTTCAAGTATATGTTACATGCTTTTTATACTTATTACTATTTTAAAAGTTTGAAAACTACAAAAATTAATTATAAGAGTTTGAGTTCGAAATAAAACCGCAAAAGGAATAACGTAACACAATCCTAAGACAATTATAAAGGATTTCTGAATTGTAATTTTTTCAAGAAATCGATGTTATATTCAAGATATTAAGACATTAAATATATATAATTATATTTTCTATTTATTTTATATTATTAAAACCCTATTATTTAGCTTATCTTGTATCCTAATTTAACAGTTATAACAATTTATTGTGAGACAGATTAATAACTATCAATTTTTAAATACGATTATATTTATTTTATTTAGCAGAATCGTTAATTATAAAATGAAAATCTAAATTTAAATAAAGTTCGACATTGTACCGCTATATGAAAATACATGATAGAAAGGATAGAAGGATAAATCATGAATTTAAATTTAAATGTGAAATAAGAAAAAAGAAAGACATAAACTAGATACAAAAAAAAAATATATATATCAATTACATCATTGATCAAAATATTCTACATAAAATGAAGCTTTTATATAAAATTTTTATGAAGAAAGAAACTCCTAAAAATAATAAAAATTCTTATCAACAAAAAGTTATTAAAAGTTAGAAATAAAAGATATAAATAATATTATAAAGATATAAAAGTAAAACTATTCAGATATTGAATAGATAGTATAAGGTCATGTTGCGAAGACAATGCTGTTTTTGAGAGAAGAATTTGGATGATCTTTTTTTAGTATATTTAAAAACAACTCAATGTAGCACGTAGACTGTCGCGTCATTAACTACTTACGAAGAATCTTTGAAAGCATTTGGAAAAATATTCCATAGGATATATTAAAACTATTAAATTATTTTTAACTATTTTAACTATTATATATTATTTATTATTTATTATTTTTATAATTAAATAATTTATTTAAAAAACTATTTATAAAAATAAAAAATAATTTATTAAAAAATTATTTATTTATTTATTATATTATTTAAAAATAATAAAAAAATAATTTATTTAAAAATTATTTTGATTTTATTATTTATTTTGTAAAATTTTAAAATATTTCATACAAAGCTAAAGTTGATCCGGATAATCTGAACAAAAAGTTGTTGCCTTTTTAAAATTTCTTCATGCATTTAAACAGTCTGTTTGTTGTCTTTTGTCTAAATAATATAATTTGCATACACATCTAATACTTATACTAGAATTATTATTTTTCAGAACGGCGATATTATGTTGATTCCATTGAAAGTTTTGACAAGGTTTTGTTGTGTTTTCAGATAATTCTAATAATTTTGTAACTAATAATTCTCTAAATTCTCTAAAATCTTCTAATTTTTATATTTTTTTTGTTGCAATTTTGTAAACTATTAAAGCATTTACAACTGAATCCTAAAAAAAGTTGAATATCAAGTTTTCGATACAATTTGATTCCTTTTCTAATTGCAGTAGCATAAGAAATATTATCAATAAAATTACTATTATCGATATTTTTATTGCGGATGTGCTCAGTAATGATGGAAATAAGTGATGCGAGACATTATTCTTCCAACCATCAACGCGACTCGTGTTACTAAAATATCGGTATAAGTACTGGAGTACACTTGATACAGTGGCGCGCGTGCCTGAACGAGATTTCGTTAGAAACGCGCAGCAGTCAACGTGATAGCTAGATTGACAACCTGATCTTTAGGTCTGAGACGACATTTTCTATCCATGCCAATCTCAATAACAATCAGCATTTCTTATTTGAGAAAAATTATTATAAAAACTTGATCACTTTCCTGGGAAACAGTGGACTTTGTGGATGGCGTAACCTTTCAGTTTCTTTCTAGAAATTTTTCATAGATTAGAAGTGTCGTTCAGGAGACTAGTCTATAATATAATTGATTGCTTATGTACCCCACTAAAGACTCATGATCGTATAAAATGAATATAGAGGGAGAATTATTTAAAAGATACCAGCGTTTTGGGAAAATTTTTTGAACTTTTAGAATCTTCTAACCGTCAAAACTTTTAGAATCTTTTAACCTTCACGAACTCTTTGAACTTAAAACTCTTTCAAACTTGTAACCTTAGTGATTACGTGAATTTTCATTAACATATAGACTTTGCTTTTGATCGTCTTACAATAGCACTTGTTAATAGCGAACTTTGTAATTAATCACAATTAATACATTATAATTAATTGGTTTTATTATTATATACCATAGCTTCAGATTAAAACAAGCACTGTATTCTTCATTTTAATATACATTCATTAATAAATAAGTAAAATGGCATATGCATTCTTAAAGAAATAATAACATATAACTATAAATATAGTTCCAGATAATATGACGATTATCTTTAATCGCATTTATAAGTAAGAAGTAGATTTAGATGAAGTAGATTATACAATATACAAATTCATTCATTCATTTTATAGTTTATATGTTGTATTTTAAAAGAAACATAAAAAGACAAATTAATTATTAAAAAAAATTAATTATTAAAAAAATTATTTAAAAAAGTGAGAAATTATTTATTTAATAAATAAGTATCATTTTTTATTAAAATATATAATTTTTATCAGAATAAATATAACTATTAATTTTTTATAAGAATAAATATTTATTTATTACTATTTTTATGAACTATTTTTATTATTTATTTATTATTATTTATTTATGAACAGAGTTAAGAAAAATATGAAAAGTAAGTGAAAAAGTATATATCTAAAAATATTTCAAGAATTTTTCGTTATATAAATTCACATAAAATAATCTTTTTTTACAATAATAATTATAGAGAAATTCTGTTCATTTTATTAAAAAGATCAGTGATCAGGTTTCACCGATAGTTTCAGAAATTGATCTATTTTTTTTTATTTCCATATTAATTTATAGAGAATTCGACATAATTTAAAAAAATTTTCACTATAAATGAATTTGGAAATTTATTTATCTTTAAAATTCTATTTATATTTGAAACATTTTTTATAAAATAATAAAATTTATAAAAATCTGTCACAAATTTTATATGATTATTTTATTATGTTATATTGTGAATTTTTTATAAATATTTTATATAATTATCATACAAATAAAATTATAAAATTATAAATTATAATATAATTATAATATAATATTTATAATATAATTACATAATTTTATAAAAATTTTATAAAAGATATTGTCATAAATTTATTTATCACAATTTTAATATATTATTTTTAATAATAATCGCTTAATAATATTCGCTTAGAAAAAACATTCATTTTTCTCGCAGTCTTTTAGATTTGTTGTCTAACACTTGTGCAATTGCATGATGTTGTATTAAAGCACGATTTCTCTCGTTTATCACAAAGAATAAAAATTCTGTATCCAATGTAACGAGTTGAATTACAAACGTAGTATTAAAGAGCAATAATCGTCGCCAATATCTCGCGTGTCTATAAATCGAACGAGCAATGTCCAATACAAGGACATTGTTGATATTTCGAAATTAATTCATATTCTTTCTCTCATTTCTTTTTTCTTCTCTTTTTATCTTCTCTCTTTTTTTTCTAATTGATCGTCCGATATATTCTCTCCTTTCTTATATATTTCTTGATATCTTTCGTATTACGTGTAATTCGTAAATAGCTTTAATAAGGATTTAAAGTAGATTAACGTTACTTACTATTATAGATACTATTGGATAATTACTTACTTATAAATTCGACAAATTTAAAAAATATCAACGCTTGAACTACTTTTGAATTAGTTTATCTTATCAAGATATCAGATATCATATATATAGACCAATAGATATCCAATATTTTGATGGTTTTGACATATAGTGAAAAGTATAAGTGAACTAATATTCGATAAAAAGAATTGCCGATTTGAATTGTTATAATTTCGTAAAAAAAAAAAAAAAATCATACAACATCGGTGTAAATTCATTTTAAATTGAAATATATATCTATCTTTCACAGTTTTTTTCACAATTTTTCACAATTTTTTTTAAATTTTTCACAATTGTTTTTAATATCTTTTATATTTATAATTTTTTATCATTAAAGTATCTTAGACACTTTTCATATAATAAATATAATAAAAGTAACGATATTTTTTTTTCCAAAAATTTGAAAAATTTAATGAGCTAAAAAATTTTTACTAACTTCATAATAAACTTAAAAATTGAGATATATTTTTTTTTTCAATGAAACATGATTTTTTTTATCAAGTTATTGCATTTTGAAATATAAATGAAAATTTAATATTTTTTTAATTTTCGTTATCCTAATATTCAAAGTTTAATAATTTAACGATAAAAAATTATGTAGCAAGTTTTAGAATTATTGTAAAAAAAATTTTAATTTTTATTATTAAATCTATCGCGAATTCACGAAATTTTTCAATAATTCTATAAACGAAAAAAAAATATTTTTATTTTTTTATTTGCTACATTGAAAAGAACAAATTATAATAATTATAATAGTTTAAAATATCAAAACTTTTTTATCGAGTGTATAAGTTCAATTCAATATTCTTCACTGGCTCTTGTTTCTTTTCGATTAGTTTTATTATTCTCTATATTTTTATTTTTGTAACAAAAATTGATATCTAAAACTTTTATTTTAGAGCATTAATGCGTAATTATTATATAAAACTTCTAGAGAAGTAAGAAATAGAAATATGTTCTTTCACTATACATGTTACAAAAAAACTCGTAAAAAGTGTGACAAATGGAATACTCTTAAGTATAATATAATTTCCACGAAGAGATAATCAACTATGAATAAATAACTCATAATCGACAGTCAATATCTTAACTTTTATGACTTTGATTTCATATATATTAAATCCTATTGTAAATTATTAATTAATTATATATAATATTAATATTAATAATTTTATATATAAAACTTAAATTAAAAATTTCTCTTTTAAATTAAAACTTAAATTTGATTATTTCGTGTTGTCTAAGATAATTAGATGACTGAGAAATTTTTTTAATTTTCATTGATAAAATCTCATTTTTTCATTTTTTATTACCAAAATTTACATTATTACATTACATTAGATTAGAATTTTATATGCTAGAGAATTCATTGATTTGGAAATTATAAAATTTTGTTAATAACATTAATTTTTTTTTTTCGTGCAATTATATCAATGTGTAATATCATTCAAGAAACGATAGAATTTAAGATTTAAGATTTAAGAGATTTAGACGTAAAATGTTTAAACGAAATTCTCACGATAATTATGATATTTAAACGAAATTCTCACGATGATTAAAGTTAAAATTAATGTAGATAAAATTCTTACAATAGTTATTCTATAAAATTGTCGTGTCTTGATTTCTAATTATAATAATTTTTTACTTTCAACTCTAATCATTATTAAAATAAAATTGTTATATATATTATATCTAATACATCTCTTAATAATTGTATATCTACTGTAAATCTCTCAAAATTACATTCAAATTTTAAAGATAGAGCTAAAAGTAAACTTTAATTTATCAAAATTTTCAAAAAAAAAATTCAATAAATGAAAATTTATCATACAAAGATATCGCAATATTAATTTTTTTTCCACGGAATCAAAGAAAAATAAAATCATAAGCATCATTTTGTTTTTAACTATTTAATCGATTAGTTATCGATCATTACATACATAATTATTTCAAGTAATGTAGACATTAATGATAAAAATTTACTTGTTAAAAGTTTATAAATTTGACTTGAAAATTAAATTAAAATTTTTGTAAAATTTTAATTTTTCTGAATTTGAGTTAATATATTTCAATGTGTAGCAAATAATTCGATTTAAGAAGTTTATGTTTGATTTATCACGACGATGAAAAGAAAATAAACAAAATTATAATCTTATCAAATTTTTCAAGTTATTTTTCAAGATTTTAAATTATTAATTATTAAAGCTCGACTATAATAAAACTTATAACTTTGTTCTAAATAATGAAGAAATTAATTTTCGATTTTAAAATAATATCAAATAAGTGGCCATGTGAAAATATTTTTCTTGTATGCGTTAAATTTAAAAAAAAAATAAATAAATAAATAAATAAAATAAATTTAAAACAGCATTTTATTATTATAAATATAATTTTTAATTTTATTTCATCTAAAAATTTTATTTCCATATACAAATAAGAAGTTTTTTTGTTGAAAGAATGCATATTTTATTAAAAAAAATTAAACAAATTGTTTTATAAATTTTTTTTTAAAAAAGATTCAAACTTTGTTCATATTTCTTTAAATCTAATAAAAATAACCAATTCTATTACTTTTCTTTCGAATTTAATTTATTTTAACTCGTTATGCTCTAATATAAAGAATAAACGCATTATTATTTTTCGTTTTTCTCAAAAATGATTAATTAGAGAAAGTAATAGAAGAAAACATAAATAATATAATGATTTATATATTTGTTTTGAAACATACTTTCACATGATATAAAAAAATTTATAAAATTCCATTTAAAAAATTGAAACTAATATTGAAATCTCGAAAAAAAATGCAAATTACAAAAAAATTACATGAATTATATGAATGAAAATTACATTTAAAGGCAATGTAACTTTTTTTTCTTAATTTTCAAGAAAAACACTGGAAAATAACGTGAACACTCTATAAGCATAAAAACAAATACATTTGTTTGCAAATCAACGAACTCGATATAATTTATTATCCTCTCGAAACGAATTAATAATATTTTTATCTTGATTTCTATCTACGTTTTACTTTTCCGAAGAGTCAATTAACACACACGATCTAACATAAGATTCATACGAATCATAAGTCATTTTTACCCATTATTAGTTTACCAAACTTTATTTATATAATTAAATATTCATTACCTACTAAAAAACCTTGACAAAAAAAAAATTAAAAAATTCAAACAAAGTATAATCAACTACTAGTTACGATTTGCTCACGAATCTCGTCAACTTGGCCTAGTTTTCGGTGAACAAGTCATAAATTTTTCCAGTCTCACTTGAGTCATCGAGTCACGGTCTGTGCACACCATTCGAGTTTCAATTTTCACGGGTGGAATACTATCAAAGGGATACTTTGCTATTTGATCAAAGAAACCTGTATCAATTACTTCTATACTGTATTAATTTTACATATATATATGTGCATTGATTTTTTTTTTTTTTTTATATATTATATTAGTATTCCATATGTAACCTTTTCTATAACAAAAATATTTCAATATATCGATTATATATTACTCATTTAAATCAGACTTAGAAATATTGATTAGAATTTTATATAAAATATTTTAAACAAATTTATTTGAAAAATAATATATTCGATAATATTTACTAATACAGGAATAAAAAAAATTTGTCGAAAATTCCTAATAGAAATTTCCTAGAATAGAAATTTATTAAAAATCCTAGAATAGAAATTTATTAAAATTTAAAGAAAGATTAATGAGAAACGGATAAAAGAAGTAGGCTAAAAAAAATTTATAAAAATTTCTTGTCAAAACAGGAATTATAATTTTAAAATAATTTATGAAAAATGAATAAATAAAGTAATGTGATATATAGTGATAGATATATCAAAATGAAAATATGATGAAAATATAATGAAAATATATTATTAGGATTGTTTAATTCAAAGAAAACATTTGTTTAAATTTTATATATATTCACAATCATGAAAATATTGAAAAGATTATTTATTACATCACATTCGCTTTCTACCTGGAAATACGTTCACTTCTGATATAATATAGATGTTTAGTAACTGTATATTTAAGCAATTGAACTGCGGCTAGAATTTCATCTAGCTATAAGAGATAAAAATTTCAATTGATAACAATTTTTTATTCTTCAGTTTTTTATTCTTCAGAGATTTATCGTGTTAATTACTATAAAAATATAATTGATGATATATAATAATCAAATTTAATAGTACATAAATAAATCAAATTATATTCTGTACACGTATTATATAAATTTTATAAAAGCTATCGTCGAATCTGATAACATTTATTTAAAATATTTTTATTCTATATTATAATGAAGAATGCTCTATATGAGAGGCCTCGAAGAAAGGAATTTATGTCATTTATCTTCAATGATGTAAATTCCCTTCTCTATATCTTGCGAATATTTATAGAATATTCTTTATTATAACTATGCGGAAAAGAATGTTAAAAATGTTAAAAATTGTTAAAAATGTTAGATTTGATGACAATTATATAAATAAAATAAAAAATTAATATACCATATGCTATACGTTAAAAAGAAATTGAAGTGGTTGGTACTTTCTTCTTCCAAGAATCATCTTTAAAATCTTTTTTACTCGAAATAATCAAACTGTTTGTATATTAAATGATTATAAATTATTTTTAAATATTATAAATATTAACTATTTTATTTATATTTATATATGCGAAAAAATATTTTTTTCTTTGTTTAAAAAAAAAGAAAATCAGAAATTTTATTCTGATTGTTATTGTTGAAGAATGGAAGTAAAGATATTTCAATTTTTCCATAACTTTAAAAAATTTTCAATTGCATTGGAATAAAAGATTATTGTATAACAGTATATGCTTTGTTACAAACACAAAAGAATTTGAAATCATGTGTTGCTTGAAAAAAGGTCAGTCGTAAATCAAGTGTAACAAAAGACGATATGCTGCAAAAATTACACGATGACTTAAGTCTCAAGATCTTTCTATTTACTATAAATATTCTCAAGTTTTTATTTCTAAATTTTATCTTCAAAATTCTAATTTAAATTAAATTATACAACATATCTCTATTTTATTTTTAATCTCTATTTTATTATTAATCTTTATTTTATGTGTATTTAAATAAATAAATATGTTATATAACAAATAAGATATAACGTATCATAGTATATGTATATCGATGAAAATAAAAAAATAAATATCTACTGTATCAAGTAATATACGCATGTATTTATAATCTACATCGATATTACTGTGAAAATATTTAAATATTATAACAAAATTTACCTAATGAAAATTTATATGTAATTATGTAGTGTACATAATTTTCCATAAAAAAAAACTTTTTCCATAAAAATTTTCATTTCAATAATAGAATATTATACCTTTCATTTTTAATTAATATTTTCTAAATCATTTTTTGATAATACAAAAATTCTCTAAAATGAATTCACACGAAACGCTATGAATAATCTAAAAAGATAATACAAATATTAAAAAATAATTACCTAATATATACATCATAGTAAAGCAGTTATCGAAGGCAAATCCGACAAAAAAACGGCATAATGCAAACTGCCAAAAGGTATTCGTGAATGCCGTAGCCACTCCTGCGAGAAATCCCATCATATTAGCTCCGATCAAAGCTGGTATCCTGCCATATTGATCGGCGATCCATCCAAAAATTAACCCTCCAAATATGGCGCCAATGAAGAAAATACTTTGAGCCACGGTTGGCAAGGAATCGTATTGGCAAACCCATCCCAGCTACAGCAGAAAACTACAGTCGAATGATTTACTTCTGGATAACGAAAAGTATATAAAATTTTTTAAAATAGAATTGAAAAAAAGAAAAGAATTTGTTAATAAAACTTCGAGCTTCGAGTTTCTAATAAAATACAATTCTTTGATTTTTTTTTTTTATTAGAAAAAGAAATAGAATTTAAGATTTTTTTTTTTTTATAAAAAGCGAAGTTCTTTAAAACTTTTCGAAAATTTTCTTTCTAACAAACAATACAAAAATTCACTGGAATAGATGAAATTCCGGTGAATATAAAATGAAAAATATTCGAGAATATTTTCCAAGAAATATCAAATTTGCATAATATCTTTAACAATAATTTTTAAAATAATATTTCATTATAAAAAATTATATTTTGTACAATGTATCTAAGAATTCTTTATTTTATCACATAAATCTTCTTTAATTTATTAATTTATTAATTCTTCCATAATTTCTTAAAATAAGTTTTTTTTTAAAATAATGATCAAGGTGGATTTTATATTTATTGTCAATAATATTTTATTATGATAGATTTCCATTTATTTCTATTTTAATATAATTATCATAAAGACAAATCATAGTTTTTCTGGAATTCATTATTATTTTTATATGTCATTAACATATATTGATATATTATATTATATCTTTTATGTATAAATAAAAAATGTTATATACATATATGTTATATGTATATGTTTTTATTTTTTTGATCTATAAATATGATATTATTATATGATATTATGATATTATTAATCAGCATTTGTGTTTATCCAGTTATTTGTTTATCCGATAATAATCTATTATTTATAAAATTTTATACAGCTTACTGTATAAAATAAGTAAAATATTAAATAATAAACTTTAAACTTATTTGCAAAATAATCGAATTAGCTTTTAATATCATTTAAAAAAATAATTTTTTGTATAGAATTATCAGAATTATCAGAAATCATTATTATTCTATTTCGCACATAATTAAGAACTCGATGAAAAACAAGCACTTGATATTTGAATATCAATTTTTATTTGATTTTTAAATCATTATTTCATTTGTTCATTATTTTGATGCAAAATCTTTATAATATTATATATATATATATATATATATATATATATTATTGAATAAAATCATATTTAATATAATCTCATGAACTTATAATATTCTTAATTAGTAAATTTTGTTTCAGAATACTCTTGATAATTGAAAACTACAATGATGTGACAGAACAATTTTATGAATTTTAAATGTTTATAAAAAAGATATGATATAAAAAAATATTTATATAATATTATTTTTTTATCTTTAATTATCTATATTTTAAATCATAATTTTCCCGATACACTTATCTGACTTCTGTTTCTTGATTAATTTTGCAAATTTTTCATCATTATTTCATCACTCGATTAATTTCAATAATAATCGATGTCTTTTTTTGATCTATCAGGCTTTAATATTTTCATTCTTAAACGAAATATTTTAATATTTTTTAATCAGTTTTTGTTTTTTAAGTTTAATATTTATTACATTTAAATAAAAGAAAAAAATTACAAAAGATAATCAAGCAAACTTAATCCAAGGAATATTGCCGTATTGAAATTAAAATGAATTGTAATCAGTTTTTTGAAAATATAAATAATTCTTGATAAATTCTTCGATATATTATATTATTTTAGATTCTTTTATTCAAATAAAAATAAAATTATTTTAAAATAATAATTGACCGATAAACATATTTCGTTATTAAAAGAATATGCGATAACTTTATGTAATTATTTAAGAAATAACGTATATCGAGAACTAAATTATTAATTTAAAAAATGATCCAAATAAACCAAATATGACCAAAATATATCCAAATCAATTTTTTCGTAGCAAATAAAATTCCATTTAAACTTGTTTATTCGTTAAATAAATACGCAACAACTCATTCATCGATATATAAACCGATGAAATATTATTAATTTAAAAATGCTATGCTTTTGAATTAACTAATAATAAATACAACATTAATTATTCATCTGTAGAATGTTTATTTCGTATAAAAAGACATTATTATATACCGTACACTCTCTTCTGTTTCAGACTCTCGCTAGCGATACCACTCGACCATGAAGGTTATTCAAGATGTAATATGTACGATGTAAATTATACTTTGATTCTGCTAAATGAAAGCTATGTGCCGAATCCATTGTGGCCGACGAAAACTTGTCAACATGGATGGGAATTTAATTATAGCGATGTCCCTTATGCAACCGTGGCAACTGAGGTGAGACAAGAAATATTTAATCTGCAACTTCCTCTTTTCGATTGTTTTCTTTTCCTTTCATTTTATTATTTCCTTTCTTTAATTTTATTATTTACTTATTATTTTTTCTTTTATATTTTGGTATATAATATCTAAAATAATTATAATTATATAATGATAAACTATAACTATAATATATAAATTAATTAATATTGAAATATATTAATATTTAATGAAATATTTTATATTATATTTTTATTTTTTTCATTAATGGAATTTACAGATTTATAAAATTTCCTTCGGGTCCCTTAAATTTCATTAAAATAAAATACGAAAATTGTGAAAAATATCCTAATTTTTTGACTAAAAAATATATTTTTAAATAAAATAAATTTCAAGTCACTTTTGAGAAAATTATTAAAAAATTTTGAAAAATATAAAATTAGAAATTAAAAGAAATTTGAAGGTTAATAAAAAGAAATGAATTTTTATTAAAAATATTAAATATAAAAAAAATAGAATACTATTTAGTTTTTATTTTGTTTTGAAAAAAATTAATAAATAAATTTTACATAAAAAAAATCGTTTTCATTCATTTGGATATTTTCAAAAAACTGATTACAATTCATTTAATTTCAATACGGCAATATTCCTTGGATTAAGTTTGCTTGATTATCTTTTGTATTTTTTTTCTTTTATTTAAATGTAATAAATATTAA